>NC_142618.1:2245000-2346950 GCF_059453375.1 Lepisosteus platostomus | reverse complement strand
GGGTCCTGTCTTTATGGGGTTTGTATGTCCTCCCAGTCTTCGTGTGATATTCCACTGAAAGCTCATGTTTCCTCCTACAGCCCAAAGACCTACTGAGTTGTTATCTGGCCCAGGAGTGAGTGTGTGCGTGTCTGTGTGATAGACTGGTGTCCCATTGCTTACTGGAACAGGCTCTGGCTCCTCTCTGAGGACACTTTGGATAAAGCGGCTAGAAATTGGATGATGATCATAAGGAGGAACACAAGTACTCCAGTCCCTTACACTTAACTTTGATCTTTAGTTGTGTTAAGCATCGTGGTGCCTCATCAGAGAGAGGACTGGTGTTTCTCTCATCACAGCACATTCTCTGCCTTTTTTTAGCCAAGCTTCCCATTCTCAAATGTTTGATCTCCTTTCCTTCCTGTCTTTTGCAGAGTGTCAGTGTGAAGTCAAGGGCACAGTCAGCGGCATTGGAGAGTGTCGACAGGTGAGCTGAATCTCTCCCAGCTGGTTTGGTCCTTAACTCTGGTGCCGAGTAGCGGATTGTAGTCTGTAAACAGCTAAATGCCATCAACCAAAAATAATTATCTTGAATGTCCGTCCCAACGTCTTATCTGTTGAATAATGTTCACAGTACTACAGTGGTGTATTTTGTTCATGAATAAATTGCTGGTTTATATTAGCCCTGTGCTTTGACAACGAACTTCTGAAGCTTTTGAGAGTCTTGCCCTTGGCAGATTCTGGCTCTGAGCAAAATTTAAATTGATTTCATGACTTTCCTTGCCCATCTTATACAGTAGATTAACTCGAAAAATCTGTTTGAAAAAGAGTTTAAATCCCGTGGCAGCACAGCAACAAAAATAAAAATACAATCAATAATGCCTATTAAATCTATTAAGACTCACATGCAGATATCCAGTTATTGTCCTTTGTTTGGTAGAAATACTGTAGGTCCTAACTTCTGTGTGTGACACAGTCATGGTGGGAGTGTACAGTACCTGTATATGTTGAATGTGGAGGTCTGCTTTTAGGGTAGATAGAAGTTTAAAGGGAAAGCACAATTAATTTTGAAGCACCAAACCATTTTCATTTTTATTTGTTCTGTATGTCCAGATCAGGCGGTTAATTTTTTTCTATGCCGCTACACATTTCCTTTAATTTATTAAAATAACCATAACTTCAGCTTCTGTGCTCTTTGGAAACACTCTTTATTGGGACTTAAATTTGTTCCAGCAAAGCGGCGAGTGTTACTGCAAGCCCAATACCTGCAGCCACACCTGTAATGCTTGTAAGGACGGATACTTCAACTTGCAGAAAAGCAGCTATTTTGGATGTCAAGGTGGGTGTGTTAATACTGATCTCCGAATGCCAGGACTTTGTTCTAGAAATAAATAATTAATGTTGTGAAACTTTGATTATAGCATAATGAGAGAAAATGTGAATTAAGTTTGATACGCAAAACCTAGAGAGAAGCTGTTCAGAGATGGAGGCTGGAGAGGTAGGAGGCATTTATTAGACATGGAATGACTTGAAGATAATTAATTTAGTTTGGAAGTATTTTGAATAGTACTATTTAATCCTTTTTTAAACACATGTTTGTAGCAGTTCTGAAAAAACAATACCTTTCTTGTACTGGAATTAAATAACTTTGATGGGTTTTGCTGTCTAGAGGCAGAGCAGTGCAAAGCCAGTGCAGTGTGATTCACTAGTAGACGTTTCCAGAGAAGGGGAGTCGGTCCTACAGCAGGATATTTGTAATGATACAGTGTCTCTCGATGAACAACACCTCTGCTGTTCCTGTTGAAAGGCTGCCAGTGTGATGTTGGAGGCTCAGTCAGCCATGCTTGCGATGAGAGGTCTGGACAGTGCCAGTGTCGGACACATGTGGTGGGACGCACCTGCAACCAGTAAGGACAGAAAAGTACTCTGGTGTAGTATTCCGGAGCATGCATATATATATATATCATCTTTCTTTTAGTATGAATGCATATTCATTATCCATTCAGTTGCACTAAAGACAGTATATAAGTCTGTAGAGGTCAACCAATAATGTTTTGGGATCTAATCAGTGATCTGTTGATTGGTATAGCACCCCTTGCATGTATTCAGGTGTTTCATGTGGTTTTAATGTAATTTCTTCTTTTAACATGCTGAAATCTTCAATGCCCAATCATTGACACACAGAAATCCAGTGCTCAGAGGAGAAAAGAACAAGCTGTCAGCGTGAATGTAAACTACAGCTTTCAGAGATAATCGGAATGAGTTCTGCCTTTAATGCCATTGGCAAATTTATTAATCCTGTTAAATGAAGTTACTGAAATATGGTTTG
Source organism: Lepisosteus platostomus (assembly GCF_059453375.1). NCBI lineage: Eukaryota > Metazoa > Chordata > Actinopteri > Semionotiformes > Lepisosteidae > Lepisosteus > Lepisosteus platostomus. The sequence continues at coordinate 2,344,642 of NC_142618.1, read as the reverse complement.
GACTTTCTGAATGCATTATTAAACCTTGGCAACTTTTTTTTTCAATGTGATAGTGGATGTTTGCAGGCATGTGGTCCTGGAAACTGGAGGAGATTCTCAAAAATCCTAGAGAATCATGCTGAGAAATCATTGAAGGAGTTTAAAATAAGGAGTGAAAAAGAAATGAGTGACACAAAGCTGCCCTGATCAGCCTGATCAATTATAGTACCTACTAGTCCTGAGCAGTAGAGGTGTCTCCCTAACAAAGTTAAAAAATACTTGATTACTTTAGTTAATTTAGTTTATACATGTAGGTAGGAAAGAAAGAGAAATCAAAGATCAAATGATTAAGATAAGATCACTTTATTGGCCATATACAATTTCTTGCATTAGGAATTCATCTTTTGCATACCCCATCTTGCTCTCCATATGACGCCCAGACAGGGAGAGAAGCTTGGGGTCAGAGCGCAGGGTCAGCCTGGAGCAGCTGGGGTTAAGGGCCTTGCTCAGGGGCCCAATGGAGTAGGATTCCTCTGCCGGCCCCGGGATACAAACCGGCAACCTTCCTGCCACAGGCGCAGATCCTGAGCCACAGTGCCACCGCTCCGCCCAGTTAGAGATTCATAAAGCTAGAGTTTTAAAGTCAGAGATGAGATATTAAGGCTAAAGAGATTCTAACAGTTTCACACCGCAATGCAGCAGATTCCAAGAGTCTTGCACTGGTTCAAACCTCAGCCTTCACACACCCTTTACACATTAATTTACACGTTACATGTTGTGTGACTGTATACCACAGGGTTATCCCTTGACCCTGTTCCTTTCCTCTAGGAGGGTGTGAGAAGGGCGATGGCGCTGTATTATATATTTGACTTAGTGTTCTAACATTGTCAACAGCAGGAGTAAGATTCAGAGATCCTTCTAGCCAGGGAAGGTGCTGGAAGTCTACCTCTTGTTCCTCAAGTCAACTTACACTTTCATTGAAACTGTCTACTCATCTGACAGAGGACTCCTAGCATTATGGTCACTGACAATTGTGTGCTAATGGCAATTTGCCTTTTTTAAAAAAGAAAAACTACACAGAAAAAGTTCAGCATCTTTGAAATTGCAGTGCATCTAGATTTTTTTAATGACCCCTCTAGATACATTCAATTTCCATTTGATAAAAAAGTGCAACACAAAAGCATGGTAATCCATTGCAGCTTCTAAAAGATTAATAATGATTCAGTTTTAGAAAAATACTCCACTTATTTTGATCAATACATTATATATATATATAAATAAAATTACTACGTAAACGAGACAGTGATTTTCTTGGCTAAAGCTTATCCCTCTTTCCTAAAGGCCAGAAACGAACTTTTACTTCCCGGATCTGCACCACATCAAATACGAGGTTGAGGATGGAGTGACTCCCAGCGGCAGGACTGCACGCTTCGGCTACGACCAGCGGGAATTTCCAGACTTCAGCTGGAGGGGCTACGCAACCATGTCATCTGCACAAGTAGGAAACGTGAAGTTGTGGTTGTGATCGTTCTGGGCTTTCTCTTTACTGTTTTTCCTTTAGAGGAGGGGAAAGAGTTGTGAGGAGGGCTGATCCCATCTTCACTTGGCAGTGGTTTTGAAGAGCCTTCCTGTCTGCTGCTTGTTACACTGTGTGGGCGCTTCTGTAGTGAAGGGGATGGTGGCGGTGGAGGCTGGCAGGCCCGTGAGGGGTTGTGGTGTTTCTGTCTTGCGCGGTTCTCCTCCTGTCTTTGGCCCTAATACTCTTTCTTCCCAGCCAGAGGTGGTCCTGCCAGTCACTGTGACTTCTTCTAGCCTCTACCGTATTATAGTACGTTTCGCCACCCCGGCTTCCAAAACGCCTGCCAGAGGGAGGATCTTGGTGGCAGAGGAAGTTCATTTTCACTCTTGTTGTAATTGTAAGTGAGTCTTTCAAGCTTGTGTGCTTACGTCTCCGTCTGGCTGTCTCGACTGGCGTACTGTACCTCTCTGCATGGCTCCTTGACTCCATCCCAAGACGCTGCCTGTCCGTTCTTTCCTCCTTCCTGTACCCGTTCCTGTACCCTTATTGCCTTCCCCCCCTTTTTCAGAATGAAGTCAGAGTAACAGTGCATGTGGATGAGGCAAGACACTCTTTGTTCAATGTCATCCTGAGGTTTGTTAACCCCGGAGACACGGCTCTGTATGGCCGTGTGACTGCTTCCCAAGTCCGTGCTAGCACAGGTAAGGCAGCTGGCCTTGTGTTTCCAAAGCTGCTTCCCGTGGGATTTGTTCTCTGTTTTAAGGAGCTCATTTCCTGGCATGGTACAGTATGATGATCTGTGGTGAGAGGCTAATCCATGATAAATCAGTCTTCTGTAGTTGAGTCTGTTTTGTAAGGCATTTGAATGCTGTTTTGATCATAAATGAGTGTGAAGGTCACGTTATTGATTGGCATTATTTTTGTCATTGTTTTATTGTATTCTAGTGTTCTGAAATTACTGTTTGAACTGTGAGAAGCATTACATTCTTCATCATGATTTTTTAGGGCATCTTATTAATGACATTTTTACGTTTGGTGTTGGTCAGGATTATAATGTAATGTTTCAGTTGTAGGCATATTCCCAAAGACATGAGCATCTGCCATGAGCTGCTGTAGTTTGTCTCCTTAACTTCAAGTTCCCAATTTTACCTCCTAGTGATGTCACGGCTCCTTTTCAGCTCTTCTAGTAAATCTGTGAGCCATATAGAATTAAGAGCCTTTCGTTCTTGCTCAAATTAAAAATGTAGCTTTTACAGAATTGTTTCTAACTTCTTGAAAGACAGAAGCAAAGTGAAACAAAGTACCCACAATTTGATAGCAGAAATTACTATCCTGATATGGCTCTGGAAAAACTGAATCATTTTCAAAACATACTGTATCTAAGTTGCCTTTTTTTTTGGAGGATATTTTCTGAAAATAAATCAAGAAAGGGCTGTTGCAGTGCAACTATGTAGTCATGTCACTGAAAAAAAATAATGTTTTTAAGTCTTTCCATCTGGATTTCAGTCACAATACACTTGTCTTTGTTGAAGTTTGTTGAAGTTGCAAAATATCTGCGATTTTGTGTTGGGATCACTATCTTAATGGTTTTCTTCTATCACAGCACTACTCCCTGTACTGTAAATCAGGACATTCTGCTTACTCAGATGCCCTTGTTTGACTTCCCTTAAACGGTTGAAGTCCTTGGGTAAATCTTTCAAATATGGCTTGATCTCTTCTGGTATTTCACAGGGCTCAGTATGTTTTTTTTTCATGGATAAAATATTGCAAAGTTCTGCTTGCAGGACATTCTAAAATTACATTTAAAAAGTTATCAACTCTTTGGAATTTGCTTGTTTTCTCTGTCTCTGATGCCACAGAATTATATATGCTCTTCCAATATTTTCATGATTTAGGAATATGATTTAATAAAGGTTTATTTTAATTTATGTTGACCAACATTTTATTTAATGGGACTTATTAATATTGTTCTTCACGAGAAAGTCATTGTCACTGAATGAGACATCATAGACATATTATAGATATTATAGTCTTGATAGAAAACACACTTTTGTGGAAAATTCAGGAAACTTTACTTCAGTTTTCACTTGGGTATAGTAGAAGAGTCTGAACAATACTCTTCTTTTTCATGTAACATTTTTTAGAGAGCATGTATTTGTCAGATAAGTAGATGAAACAAGCTAGATGTTTGATTTCTGGTTCTGATATTGCAAAATTACAAATTCTTTCCTCTGTTTTGAGCAAGATTCTTCATAAACAACAAAAGCAAACAGATAAAATAAACAGAACGTTGTATAGCCTGGCAAGAGTCTTGACTTTAAACTGTATCTTCTTGATGCATTTGAGATAACCACTGAATGCTTGTTAATTTATATAACAGAATATCGTCTGTTTCATGTTTGTCTTTCAGTACTGTGTGCATGATAATTGTAATTCCACTAGCTCCCATCAGCACTTTAATTTGTCTACCCACTAACATCATTCATTCTTTTCCTAGCTTTTTTGTAGCAAATTTGTTCAAAGTTTATTTTATCTTTAGTGTATCATTTAATCTGACTAGGCTTTGATGCTTTTTGTATCTGTTTCTTTAAAGAAATCAGGGATTGAAAAGTTTGTATTATTATAAGACTACTGTACTGTATATACTGAACATCAAAAGAAATACTATTCATGCATCTATGTGTTAAGAAAAATATATATATAATATGTATATATCTTGTGGGTATTAATGAAATGATTTTGATTAATTCACCATTCATGACTGACAGTGATATCTTTGAGTGATATAGATTATTCCATCAGCTCTAAATCATCTCATTAGCGAGAAACTTGATTGAGCACAGATAATGAGGTGTGGAAACCTGTTGAATGTCAAGCCTAGTGAAATTCAAGAAATGAAAAGGCTAAGAGTAACCGATATGCCCAGATAATCAAAAGAGCAACCCCTCTTGTGACATCGGTACAGGATGTTGAAAGCTGGATGGAGCTTTCAACATGCGATCTGTTTTGTGCAGATCAGTGAATACAGAACAACAATAATGATTGCAAAATGAGAATGAGCCAGTGATTCCCTATTTGCCAGACCTGAACTCCTTTGAACATCTGTGGGATGAGAAGGGACGAGGAGGGGCATTTAGGGTACAGAGACCTGTGAACAGCCACGTACTTGATCAGGCTCTTCAAGGGGAGTTGGATAGTCCCTGCATCCTGATTAACTCATGTTAATCTGCTTAATCAGTCTACCTACAGTATAAAATGTCAATGTGTTACAAAATGTCAGTGCATCTGCTACAAAAATATTGTTATAAAAACTGATACATTTCTGTTGAGGCTCAGTATACAGTGCAAATACATCTGGAGCAAACAGAAGTGATTGGCCCAGCCTGATGCTAAATCTGATCACATGGCAGTGAATTTAAATTTGTTTTTCTTATTGTGTAATTTTTTAATGTGATTGAGAGTATTATACATATACAGTAGTACAGTACGTAATAATATTTATCCTGTATTAACTATTCAATAGAAGAGACCAGGATTAGTTAAGAAGTTGAGCACAAATCTAAATAATGCCATCTCCCAACACTGCATTCCTGTTTGGTCGTGTTCTTAGGGCCAGGACAAAGCAAGGAGGTGATATTTCCGCCCAGTTCTTCCCCAGCTTTCATCACCGTCCCAGGGAATGGGTTCACTGATCCCTTCCCTCTCCTCCCGGGGAAGTGGGTCATTAGTATCAAGGCTGAAGGCGTCCTATTGGTGAGTCATATGAAGGTCGAAGGGCAGGAGCGAGCTGGACAGACGGCCGTCATTGAGACTTACAGTTGACCATGCACTGGAAGCAAGCTGGAAAAATTAATTTATTTCAACAAACATTCTTTAACTTAGCTTAGTAAGGTATTAGATGTCTTGACTTTGGAAAAGACAAAGATTAATACTCGGATGTGTGTTGTGTTGTTCATGATTTTTGCCCCCTGTACATTTGTTTGGCAAGATTACAACACGTTTTGTTTGGAAGAACATTTTGAATTGTCAGCTAATCAGGAATCAACAATTGTTTCAACTTGACTTCAGCTGCAAATCCCGTACTACACAGAGAGGGTGAGAACCTGCTCCTCCAGTTCACAGGCTTGTTGGGGCCATGTGTAATTTCAAGCTCCACGTGCCTTGCAGCAGTCTTAGCACTGACAACAGGGGCTGGACCCAGCAGGGCCCATGAGCCTCTGTGGCAGAACTAATTGTCCTGGTCATAGCTGGTCAGACATGGCCCTGGCCCAAACCTGGGATGTCAGGGCCTTAGGGCGTAACCTGAGTCTTTACTGAGTGCCTTTACTGTCTAAAACCTAATCTAAAAATGAACTGGAGAAGTGGCTTGTGTTGTTCACTTCTAGTGAAGTTACAACCATCCATGGATGTAATTTTGCAAATGGTTTCTGTCACTGACAAAATAATACCATTTACCAAATTATTAATTAAAGCAAAAATATAATCACTAAAGGATTAAGAGGATATAAGAGTAATTATGAGCAAGAAAAGTAGGACACTAAACTGAGAGAGCTGGAAAACATGGATGGAGTTCTTGATTGTGGATAGAACAGAGTGGTTTTCATGCAATGTTGCGTTCTGCTTTTAATAAAAATACTCTGCTTCTACTTCATTGGTACTTGAGATTACAGTTATCCTAAAATTGATTTTATTTGCTCGCTTTCATAGGACTACTTAGTGTTGCTGCCCAGCAGTTACTATGAAGCACCTATTCTGTCCCTGAAGGTCACCGAGCCGTGCACATACGAGTCCAGTGCAGAGAACTCCGACTGGAAGTAAGCTTGTCCACTGCAGACAATGTACAGTGTGGCCAGTTCTGTGAGGAACCCTGGTGGACCAGCCGATTTCCGTGGGCATCTACCACAAAATGTTGTATTAACTGTAAATGATTTAAAAAAAGGTGTTTAAAAAAATGTACATTCATCACTATTCTCACATTTGGAGAAAAAGTAAAATAAGCCGCACTAAAGACAGCAAAATCTACTTCACAGTCACCTGAGGCTGTGGGTAAGGAAAGGACAGCTGGCCTATGTATCTCGTGATCCATGGACCTCATCCAGATGCTTCTTGTAACCTCAAAAAACCTGAAAAGTGCGGTGTAGTAAGATTTTAAGGAGGCAGCAGCAAAGCCTACAGCTGCAGCCGAGTGCCTGAGAGGTTTTCGGGGGGGCTTGCTGGCTCCTCCCACACGTGACCGGTGCTGTTGATGAGTTTCGCTGTCGCCCCCTCTCCCTGCGCAGCTGCCTGCTGTACAAACACGTGCCAATGGATGGGTTCCCAGCTGCTCTGGGACCCGAGGGCCTGCACTCGACGAGGGTCGAAGTCCGCATACAGCAGCCTACGCCCCAGCACCCCGAGATGGTCTCTTTCAGTGGCCGACAGGTGCAGCCCCGCCCGGCCTGGGGATACATACAGTACACTTCACACTCCTTGTTCAATACCTCCCAGTTACTCCCATCAGAACGCAGATACCGACTCCCCAACTCCAAAGCCAACAGAGTCAAGTTCTCATTCATACCAGTAGCCATATCGTTACTTAACACTTGACCTTCTTTCTATGTATATATTTACATTATGTACAATATATTGTTGAGCTGGGCTGCAGCTTCTCTTTAGGTTTCGTCATCTGATAAAATTTTCTTTATTAAAAGTTTTTCATCATGTAGAATTTGGAGCTTATAATATGTATCATTTTGTACAGCAATACAGAGCACCTACAGGGTGGGTGATATATGATAAGGCATCCTCGTCTTAAGTGATTAACTCATTTTCTGACTATCTCAAATATCAGAGATATCAGGCCTTCATCGCAATGAGAGATCACTTTTTGCCAGCAAACAAAACCTGCTTCATTTGTCAAAAGATTTGCACTTGTGAAATACAGCCGTATTGAGTGTTAATAATACTCAGCTTTGCTTCTTATTTGAATGTAAGTTCTGTTACCCACTTTCTCTTTCTTTTTTCTTTGCCCTGTGCAGGCCAGGCTACAACAAACCCTGCGAGTGCCTCAGCCGGGCAAGTATGTGGTGGTTCTGGAGTACGCCAGCGAAGACGAGGCCCTGCAGAGCGTCACTGTGATGATAGGCGACCAGCCTGCGGGTGCCACTCAGGGGAGAGTCAATATATTCAGCTGCAAATACAGGTCTGGCTGCTGAGTGGGTTGTCACCACGAGCAATTTTCTTTTTCAGTCTACTGTACATTTTAGCTTCAGTGCAGGGTGTGAGTTTCAGTAAAATGAGATATTTCAGCACCTGGCTCTTTCTTTTGTCCAGCTTCCTGTGCCGCAGTGCTGCCGTTGATGAACAGAATCGCATTGCCGTCTATGAGCTGCCTCATAAATTCGAGCTGCTGCTCCAGGCCTCCACAGCTCGTTTCCTCCTGGTAAGAGCTCGTCAGCGCCACACCCTGATTCCAATAAAACAGCATGTTCAGTCCTTGTCCTCTTCTTGGCGTGGTTTTTGGCCCTGGTGTTAAGATTTACTTTTGAGTTTGAGCAGAGTATTTCTTCAGTACATCTACAGTTTGCCCTTTTAAGATCTGTTTAACCTCCACAATTAGGTGCTTTCACCAGCTCGTTATAACGGTATGTTATCTGGTGAAAACTTTGTTCTTATTTTGTAACACTAGAGTGCCTTACAATGCATTTTATCAGTGACAAAAAAGATAAATCCTTCTGTATTTATTCACAGCATATTTATTTCTTAAAAGTGGACTGTGATTTTCTTTGAATATTGAAACGATTACAGGGCATATTAAGGAGATCAGCTGGCCACATGCTGTACACCTTTGTCTTACACCACTCTGCAGTAACATTTATCCCAGGATCCATCTGGCTCACTCCTTTTCTTCACCTTCACTTCTTGATTGGAGACACAACTGTTTCTGAGCTTATGTCGTTTCAATTTGTGTTTAGCTGGTAAAGTTTGAAGAAGCTGATGCTTGTCATCTTGCAATCTGAGGCTGTTATCAGTTACATGTTTAAATCATTTCTGCATAAAGGGTTAAAACACATTTCCGTAATAGATATTGGGTGTTTTGATAGGGGATGTTTTAATTACTCCTGTAAATATTTATTCTCAGCGGAAACTTTAGAAATTAAGCAAACGGTTAGTATCACTGGTTTTTCGCATAATGTCCAGAGGCAGCCTTTTCCTTGACACAACTTGCCATATTGTACTGAAGGAGGATGGGATTGCATTTCTTTTACAAAAAGTGGTGCGCAGATCTCAAAATGGAGTCAAGCATATCACTGTGATGTACGATTACCATCCATTCCCTTCTCTGCCTATCCGTTTGTATATTTAAAGTATTGTAATGCCTAAGAAATTTCTAATTTCCTGTTGGACTAAGTGTCTATGTGATCATGTTATTTTGTGAGACATTGAAAATATCTTAACCACTCGCTCTTCCCCCAGTACAAGGCTTATGTAGTTCCTGCGGAGGAATTCTCCACAGAGTATGTCAATCCAAAGGTCTTCTGCATTTCCACCCCTGGGCGCTTCTCTGAAGACAGGTAAAGTCAATTTATGAACAGGTACTTTCCATAACATACTGCCTGCACTGCTTCCTCAAAGATGAGTGGAGATTTTCCAGTACTTTTGCTCCATAACAGAATTTGTTCTGAATTGTTTTTGTTTAACGCTGAATTCTGTTCTGAATTTGCTGGAAAGTATTTGTCAAGGTATGAAGATGACAGTTTTGCTGGAGACACTGGAGAACTAGTGTTGGTGGGAAACAAAAATAAAATAAATATCAGACCGTATTACCATTTTCAAACCATATTGCCATATTTCAAAACATGAGTTTGAAGTTTTTCAAACATAAAACACAGTTTGATGATTTAGAATAGGCTATAATTTGAAACAAAAAAATGAATTTAATTTTGCAAATTAAAATTTTAATTTTGCAAAACGATAAGCATGAACAGAATCATATGGAAGCAAAACTTCTGTTATTCTGTGATTGTCTATTAAAAGAGGATTCTCTGTGCAAAGTAATGATTTGGATCCACATAATTTGACCATTTAAAAACCAAACTGATTAAAGTTACTTTGTATCTGTGGTGAAACCTTTGGCTCCTATTTGTAAAACAGTTACTGTAAGTAACCTCCAATGGAGATTTCACTGCCTAAGTGTATTGAATCTAGGGCCCTTTGTACCTCAAAATGCACTCATGAAATGTAGTTACTTATGAACTTTATGAAGCTATTTAAAACTAGCTATTTAAAAATTGAACAGATGTTCTTCAGGTTTGTAATGTTCCTTGAACCATGAAGCCAAAATTACAACATCTAAACTAAATTAAACTCATTAAAAACTAAAAGCTAATGGGAATTCCAAATCAATGTGGAATCCTGTTTCTCCTCCCAAAAGGTAATAGCTTATTTATGTAAATAATCTAAGCACATCCAGCTGCTCCAAGCAGTATGGGAGTGTACTTCAAAGTAAGTACACACTAGAAGGAGACCCCTTAATGAGGGATTGTATTTTAAACAAAAACACTCATAATGTGCAGTTGAACCTTGGTCACTGCAAAAAAATATTTTAAGGAGAGTGACAACTGCTTAGAATAGAGCTGTTGATGGGCCCTTTAAAACCAGACAATAATAAAAAAACATGAAAACACATAGGAAGCAAGTTTCTGATATCAGGTAGCGCTTGAAAAAATGCGCTTAAGGTTGAATGATCCAGATTCTGTCTGACATGCTAGTGGAGAAAAAAAGAGATCAGAGTAAAATGGGCTTCTGGAAGACATCAGGATAATGGGCAAAGTACAGACTGCAGCGACTGTGAGTGATTACATTTAATTTATTTGGTTAATTTAGGATCATGTAAACAGAATGTGTATGAAGTATGCGTACTAAGATGCCGTGTGGGGCAGTTTACAACAGGGCCAATCAGTCTGAGGCAGGTCCCTGATTACAGACAGCCCAACACAGGTTTGAAGTCCAAAGAGCAGCTCCTTTACAGGTGGATTTATTTACAAGCGCCGCATTCAGACAAAATGGTAGAATAAACACAATCTAGCCCTACCAGGCTAGTCTTGGGCATGGGGTTTCTCTCCCTTATAATCATACATCTTTAATTATGCCGCAGGAATTCCCTTGCCCTGTACAGCAGCTGTTAATACAGCCTGGCAGCTTGCTTCATGCCTGGTAACTTTCCCCAAAGGCTTTGCGGTTCCAGTCGGCACACCGGCTCCAGTACTGGCGCAGTGGTTTCACCTTCCAAACACAGCAGCTTTATTTTGTCCTGGCTCTCTACAGTTTCCATTTGGTTTCAGTTCGTTCATTCTTTCATTCTGTAGTATCTGAATTGCATCGTAAGAAAGGCGAGCTTATGGCTGATTGTTGTGGAAGTTTTCCACAGTACCAAAAAACTATTCCTCAAAGCTCAAGAAAACTAAACGCACACCTACACAAGCACATCAAAACCATTACGCTCTAATTTTGAAAACTAAAACTTCTTGAATTTTCATGGATGAACATTGGCGATTGGCCATCTTAAAGGCAAACGCACAATTTATGTAAACAAAACAGCGTGGTTTTCAAATAGTAGTACACGTTCCTTCCTTCTAGCTGGAGCTCTGGCTTCTTTTTGTGTTCAGCACTTTTCTAATATGTGCTGGAGTAGGGCACACAGCTGATCCCTGCTCCCGAGATTGCTGGCAGTTCCTGTCTTGGGGAGAGTGACGTCCCTTATGGCATAGCAGTACTTGGTAGAGTAAAATTGGAGCTGGATTGATTTTAGAGTCAACTACTGTGCTGAAATGAAAAAAAAAGAAGTTTATAAAAGTTTGAAGTACTCCATGGTCACACCCAAATTAATTTAATTTGAACAGATAGGACACTTAGGTCAGTAATGCACTATGTTCCTGGTGAGATTCAGAGCGAGATGCTGTTATTATTGTGTAGAGTAAAGATCCCTTGGAGATCTTTTGTCGAGCAGTAGAGGAGTTTATTGTATATCTGGCCGAAGAGAAGCACGCTCCCTGCAATTAGGAGGATGATTCTGACAAGGAAAGATACAGCTGGCCTTTTATACACTTACTTGATAAGGAATACAAAGAGCGTAAGTCTCAAAAAGAAAAACTTCAATCATATTTAAGTTCTATTGCTTAAGCAAACTTCTACTTCAGTAATAAGATGTCTAGTAACAGTGTTTTCTAAAAGCAGGTAGTTATGATTGGTCTCCTACACAGAAAATTATTTTGAATTTTTTAAACAAACCTTCTTTGTGTCTGCAGGCCCCTAGTCTTATGAACAGCAGATACATTTAATGTTGCAGCTGGTGTTTTGCTGAACATGGTGTACAGAGAAAGAATTAAACCCTTCAATGGATAAATGTTGATAAAGAAAATCAACTCCTGAAGTTCATATAAAAGGTTGAGCAGGTTTTACTTCTCTAGAGCTGAGGGGCACCTTAGTTGATACTGTTTGTCTCATTCTGATTTTTTTACAGTAGGTTCTGCATTCCATCCAAGTACGAACTGCCTCCATCAGCCACTGTTTTAGACGCAGTCATAGATGGGCGCCTGTCTTTCGGGTCAGAACTTCCACAGTCCTCAGTGCTACAGCAAGGCACACAGGGAGGTGGCCCACTGTCTCCTTATAATCCCCGGGGAGATGGTGTACTCCTGAAGTTCCCTCAGGTAACATTTTGCAGGAATGACTTTGTCTTAGTTTAAGTAAGGATCTGATTAAGGATCTTCCAGGCCCTGGGGATTTCGGTTCTGTAGGCTTTGTGGCAGATGTGTTTTTATGTGTGTACAGTATCGATGTCTATGGGTGATCAAAATTATACTGAAATTTTTTCTAAAAGCTCCTACTTGCTACGTACAGTATATTCATTCAAGAAGAGGTCTTTGTTACAGTTTTCAGTTTATATTTACATAAAGTTATTACTATATATTTTATTTTTTCATGCCTATTGGATAGTACACCCCTGGGTGAAAAGGCTTTCCAGTGCCAAAATTCTTTCTCAACAACCATGATGGAGGTCTGAAGAATTTCCTGTTGTACTTTATTGTTTGGTACAGCCTTAGGAGGAAAATGTATTTTTGAAGTCATTGTTTCTGTGAAAAATAAGTAGATGGTGAATAAGCTTTTATTTTCCTTGTGGGAACACAGAACACAATCTGAGTTTAAATTAGGCTGTTGCATGTGGTAAAGCCGCACAATGTTATATGTTTGCAGAATCAAATATCCTTCCGCACCCGACTCCCGAGGGAGGGCAGATACGTGTTTGTTGTGCATTTCCGTCAGCCCGAGCACCTCTTGTACGCAGTGAGAGTGCAGGTGGATGGAGGCAGACCTTGGCTTGGTGAGTTCTTCATTTCATCACCAGCTCCTAAAAATGGAGCTGTCATGGGCGAAATAACAATCCAATAAACTAATGTCTCTCTCAGTATGTTCTTGATTTGTGTTTGTTTTAATGTTTGTTTTGTTTTTTCATTAATTGAGCACACTGTCTCCTTTACTTCAGAACTTGGAACTTGGAATAATGTCATTTTATAACCCCTAAAATCTTTTATGGTTTTATGGTCTCACCTGTGATTTCACAAGCAATTTGCCATGTACTGTACAAATTCAACTGGTGACAATGCCGAGTACTGCAGATTGAGACCGAAAAATAAATCCAATGGTGAAAAAATGGTTTATTTTCACATTGGATTTTTAAAATGTAAAATGTCTATCCTAGTTAAACAGGAAAACATTCGTAAAGTTGATTTTGTCAAGCGGAAAGTGTTTTGAGTTGGCTATACTGTGGCACGGAAAAGAATAGTGGGCTTTTCCTGAAGATCAGAGTTGTAGGAATGCAACTGCGCACTGTAAAATCATAAAAGTGCCTCCAGACTCACACATGCAGGATCATGAAGAAGCTAATGATGTCGAGAAATGTGCTTGTCTTCTTTAAAGTACGGATTAATTTTGAGAAACTTGATTTACTGCAGGCTTACAGATCAAAGAAATTTAAAGACAAAAATACATAGCAGTGTGCACAGTGTGAGGAAAGCCAGTGCAGATTAAGTTAACATGGTTACACGTGGCACAAATGTGAAAGCTAATCCTTTCCTCTTCTGTACCACTGGCAGGGTCCTTCAATGCCTCTTACTGCCCTCATGTCTCTGGGTGCCGCGACCAGGTCATTGCAGAAAACCGCATAGTCCTGGACGTCCCTGAGCAAGAGCTAGTGCTGACCCTGGCCATTCCTCAAGGAAAGACACTTACGATGGTCAGTCAAAAGGCTTTTGAGCCGCTTTCATTCATGAAATCCTCATGGAACGCTCTTCCAATGCTCAGATTACCTGGACAAAATCTGGTTTTAAATTAGATTGAATTAGGTGTCCACATGACCTTCGTTACTTCTCTAGCCTTCGTTTCTCTCTCTTTCCTCTCACTCTCTGCTCTGCTTGTGTGTTCTGTTTATCTTGAATTGATGCCTTGCCTTTCTATGTAAATCCTCATGAAGACCTCACTCCTAATAATCCAATCTTTGTTAAATATTTATGTTCAGCTTCAAATATTGATGTTGTAAGATGGCAAACGTAATGATTTGATAACAATTAATACCACTATTTTGTCATGTTTACTGCCTCAAGGTACAAGGACAGCTGTGCAGAGTATGCCCATTGAGTCCTCCTTTCAGACTTGGGTGCTTTTTTAAATTCAAACATCTGGTGAACCCTCTTACCACTACAATCTAAAATTAAAGTAAATACAGTAAAACCTTGATACTCATGAGTTCAGTAGTGGCAATTTCGTCTTTCGTCTTCAATGACCACTGTTTCCACATTCGCGGACCAAATTTGCCTCTTCGCAGGATGCTCAGTAGTAAAGTAAATGTGGGCACCCACTTCTGCAGCATCTTCACATTGCAGATCTGTTTCGCCTGACCTGCAGCGGTCTCTGTAATAGAGCCGCAGCTTAGTTAACAAAGAGTACCTTATGTACGTGTTTATGTAGCAGTGCGTCACAGGTTATGCTTTATTCAGTTTCAGGGTAAGCTATAACATACCGTATATCATATATTATATACAGTATTAACAAATATCACAACAGTGATCCGTCTATGTTTGCACATGCAGTATCTTGAAATATAGGGGAAAGCAATGCTTCTTCTAAGTTTTGACATTTAAAACTACTAAGAATAAGTAGTTCAGGTGGGTAGCTGCGTCAGCATGCGTAGGCTGCAAAGGAACAAGTAATAGGTTTATTCCATGCTGAAAAAAAGAAGAAAGAGAACACAACGTTTCGGCCGTGGAGCCTTCTTCAGGTGTGACACCTGAAGAAGGCTCCACGGCCGAAACGTTGTGTTCTCTTTCTTCTTTTTTTCAGCATGGAATAAACCTATTACTTGTTCCTACTAAGAATAAGGACCAGCATTATTTCTGAAACGGTTAACAGTTATAAGAAAATCACTGTGGAAATGCTTGTTTTGAAACTGCAGATCCAATTTTGTCCAATTTTCCCGTTGGGTTTTATCTTCTGTATTCATGAGTTCACCGTGCGGGGAGACTTTACGGTACCCAACCTTTGTGATTACCGAGGTCTCGCTGTCTATGCAGTACTTCAGAATTCAAGCACGTTTAAAACTGCGAAACAACTCCCAAACTGCAAATTAAAGCTTCATTTCACTCTTAAATCACAAATGCAGTACTCAAAGGCCAGCTCCCATTGGGTGGAAATAAGTAGCGAACAAAACCCCCCCATTTAGTTCTGGGCTTTGTAATTTGCCGTTGTTAGCAGACTCAAAGTCTTGATTTAACCCACGTAGACACGCTGTTAGCAAGTGTACGTATACATGGAGTCACACAAAACAACACCCCTCGATTCAGTGCTTTGATGAGATGCGCTTCACCGACAGTGTGTGGTCACAAAAGGAAGCTCTTTGCAGCCATAGCTGCAGGAAAACTGACACATCTGCCATACATTCAGTTCCTGGGTTTGGAAAGATGCATGTACAGTATACATAAAAATATATGCAATTGACCCATACATGGTATTATTATTTATTACTGTAATTTTGATGCACTGTAATGTCTCCCTTGTTGTTGTGTTTCAGGATTACATTTTGGTTGTTCCTGCAGATAATTATACTCCAGATCTACTTAGTGAAAAACGTTTGGATAAGTCTTTTGATTTCATCCATAAGTGTGGAGGAAACAGCTTTTACATTGAGTAAGTCAATGATTTATTGTTTATGGATAGAACGTAAAAAATGTAACCGCCCATTAATCTAAAGTGACAAATTTTCATATGACTCAGAGGAAACTGTAATGATAAGGTAAGCAATGATACATACTGTATATCTTTTTATCTGTCTTATTATGGGTCTGTGATAACAGTGTTTAAGATACTTGGAACTGGCCTCCATATTGCAGTTACAGTAAATTTAAATTAATATATTGTGGTGTTTGTTCATTCATTGCTATTTTATAGACATTAGAAATAACATAACTGAAATGAAAAGCCAATTGAATTTAAAATACTGAAATGATTGCTAAAACTAGGGTGACGAATTGGTACTGATTCAAAAGATGTTTACTTTAAGTAAACGTTATGGAGTGGCATGAGAATATCTTCCTCACTTACAGACATTTCATGGAAAAAAAACATCAACAGTCCTTTTCGTGCCCTCCCTGAGAGACAGAGTTTTAAACAAACGTGCGAGAGCAGGTCAACTTATTATCATGCCCACTCCTGCCCTCCTGCTTAAATAACTACCTAGCCTTCAGAGCACCTCCCTCTCCTCCACACCCCTCGTCACCCTCACAGCCGCCCCCGGCCTTGTTCCACACGAAGAGGTGGGGTGCTGTCAGCCCGGTCCTCGCTGTCGTGGATTTGACCCAGCTACTGTCACGAGGGGCTGTGAAACAGGATGAACACAAGGAGCTGACGCTGTTTATACTCGTACCTAATCATCATCACCTCCCTCCTGTGTGTGCATGAACATGAGAGATGGAAATGTAACCCTAGCAGTATGTCTGCCGTGAAACAAGCATTACAAAGGCTATATTAAATACAATTTATTTTCTCTGCATCTGCTTAAAATTAGTAAAACATAACTGTGATCTGGTGACGTGTGGTGTGGAGCCAACCTGCAGAACATACAGTACCTTGCTTATTTTGTGATTTGGACTTGAATAACCATTTAGAAGACTGCTTTGTGTGACTTGGACTCTGGTACTAAGGCTTTGTGAATCAAACATAACTATGAATCCTTCTTTGTCCTTTGTATTGTTAAACAATGCTAGAGCTGGAAGCTATCAAGCAATAAAACAAATGGAATGAATAAAAACAGCGACTTCTATGAGAAAGTCACTGCATTTTTTTTAGCAGATGACTCACTAAATATTTTAAGCATGACATTAGCCACTAAGTGTTAA
Source organism: Lepisosteus platostomus (assembly GCF_059453375.1). NCBI lineage: Eukaryota > Metazoa > Chordata > Actinopteri > Semionotiformes > Lepisosteidae > Lepisosteus > Lepisosteus platostomus. Next base: position 2,327,716 of record NC_142618.1, on the reverse strand, counting down.
ATAGAAACCAGTCTGCTGGTTGAAAGCAATACAGCACTGATAGTAGCAAAACAAACTAACTGTTGTTCCCAAGTTAAGATATTTATTATGAATAAGGGAAAAATTAATTAAACATTAAAAATATGCTGTATGTCAATGCAGAGAAAAAATAAAAAGGAAAGACTGAAGTGTAAGAAGAAGTGTGTGACTATGAAATAATAACCAATATAAATATAAACAATTTTAGCAAAAAAACTGTTGCAATCCAAAAACACTTTATTTGTGTTGATAGAAAAAAATAACAGATCTGTAAATTATTTTTCCTGAGGAAGATCAGACAAAAGCGATCATTTGTCAAACTCCTTTTCCACTATTGTGGCTGCAAACATTGTAACAAACCACTGATTAATAAAAATATAGTAATAAATGAATTTCCTGTTGAGAAAATGATGGAAAAATAATGATACAAGTCAATATTAAGCTTTATTTAATATTTGGCATTTGGACAGTTTGAGTCCTTGATTATATAATATATTCGGTATTCTATTTCAGTAGGAGTACTGTTCATTTGCTGAATGAGATTTTTGATTTTTAGCAGGATTTAGAGGTCTTGACTGGTCTGTCTGCACCTACTGTATGTTGATTGTATGAATACTAGAATATTAGATTGTCAGATGATTGGTTTTTATAAGATGTTCATGTGTAATTTTATTAAATGTGTGAAACTATCAGCTTTATACTGATAAGTGCTGAGTGCTGGATGCTGAGGGAACAGAGAATAGAGTTCAATGAAAAACACATTTTATTTGTGGTGAAACTCAAAAAGCAGTCATTTTTCTCATTCACAGACAGGAAAGCTTTGCAGAGAGTGCACCTTGGGTGTGGCCGGGATTCTTTTTAGTGGCACACAGTTCACATCTGGCTCTCTGGGGGATGAACTCTGGCCAGAGTCCTCCCTGGCTCTGCTGTCTGATGTCTGGACATGACTGTGCAGTCCTGTCAGGGCCAGAAGCCCAGATTCAGAGATCATAGACTTTTTCTGTAGGTTGGGACTCTCAAGTCTGACAGGCTATAAAGAGTGATACCAAAGGAAAATAATATATAATAATTATTAATAATAATAAATAATAGTTATTTAAGTTCATAACCTGAATAAATTTGTGACTGAGCATGATTTGTCTGAAGATATCCGGATGTCTGTAATTATTAGTATGCTTGTAAGTGTCTTTTTTAAGGCCTACTGTATGTTATATTGTTATACTTGGGACATTGAGTATTGAATAGGTAGATACACGTCATGTTTTGTGGACTTCATATTCTGACTTCTTTGCACATATTACAATATGTTGTTCACAGGGGCCATCTAGTGGTTGTGACTGTTTTCTCACTTTCACGAGGAGCAGCAGCTGGAGAGTATGTGACAGTGGAATTGTTTAGTGAGTCTGTGAAAACTTTGGCTTAAGCCACTTGGCTATGAGGGCTGACCTCCTGGCCAGAGGACGAGGAGGCTAGGAGCCCCCTGCAGAGTGAGGAGTGACCAAGGGGCAGCTGCAGGGGGGAGCTGGGGTGCAGGTGGGATGCAGGTGGGATGTGGTATATATGGGAAACTGAGGCAATTACGTCAGGATTAGTTGTAGGCGTAATTAGTTTGACTGCCTTCATCCCTCCTAAACGTTCGTTAGAACTCCAGTAAAAACAACGCAAGTTTTATGACAACAATAGGTTACCAAAAATTTGCAAATACAGTATAAAACCTAAGCAGAACTTTCAAATGCTGGATGAGTTTCTCACCTTTGCAAATCAGCTGTGTAGTGGGCATGGCTGAAGCACGTCACTGCTGAAATGGTCAAATATTCACAGCAAATATGAAAATGTCCCAGGCGGCACGTTTTCAGCCGCCAGCACAGAAGCTGCTATTCATCGCTTTGCCAACCGCTTTAAAAGCGTGCATTTCTGTTTCACAGACAGAACCTCAACCCCTGTTTCTTCCTTTTCTGGTCGAATAGCCCGGTCTCGTCGTCACCATTCTGCAAGGACTCTGCGCGATCTCTGGTTGCTTTCTTCAACGGCGGGGCTCTGCCATGCGGCTGTGACGAGGCCGGCGCCACCGGCCCTGCCTGCGCGGCCGACGGCGGTCAGTGCACATGCAGGCCGAATGTCATCGGGCGCCGGTGCAGCCGCTGTGCCACGGGCTATTACGGGTTTCCCTATTGCAGACGTGAGTACCTCCGGAACCTGCACCTGAGGGGTCGTCTCGATACCTGTCGCGGAATACTTCTGAAGCTCCACCTTCAATGTCTTTATTGCTGTTAGGATTAGCAGTAGTGACAGCATGCTAACAGATGTGTCCTCAGCACCAGAAAAAACTTAACAGCGGGGAGGATGATCGTTATATCATTTGCAGTCGCCTCACGAGGAAAGATTAGCTTGGTTCGTGGATGGATTGCTCTTAAAATCTTAAAAGTTTGCAACAGCGCTTGCTCCACTGTAGCCACAGCCTGGAAACTGCATGGCCGAAATGCCTATAATTTCTAGGCTGGAAGTTCTGTATTTTATGGGCCTGTACGAACATACCATCTGCGTGAAACATGCTCTGCCTACAGCTTGCGACTGCGGCCGGCGCCTGTGCGACGAGGTGACGGGCCAGTGCATCTGCCCGCCCCAGACCGTCAAGCCCTCCTGCGACGTGTGTCAGGAGCAGACCTTCGCCTTCCACCCGCTGGTGGGCTGTGAGGAGTGCAACTGCTCCCGCCGCGGGGTCGTCAGCAGCGCCATCACCGACTGCGACCGGGCCGACGGGCAGTGCAGGTCAGCGCCTCTGCCGCTTGCTCTCCCTGTCCAGCCCTACGGCAGTCTGAGTCTTGGTCTGCTCTTGGGATAATGTCTACAGTGTTCATGGGGAACATGGAAAGAGCTCCATGTGCAAAACTCAAGGACTGAGTATAATAATTCTCCTGAACAACTTCCGGGTCACTGTTTGTGCCATAGCACAGCGTTTAAGGACTTTTTCCTAATAGCATTGTGCATTTTTAAGTCCAGGATGTAATGTTTTATTAATTGTGGTCTTGCCGGGCATAGATGTAGACCGAGGATCGCTGGGCGGAAGTGTGACGTCTGTGCTGCCGGGTACTACCGCTTCCCGGAGTGCGTGCCCTGCGACTGCAACCTGGGAGGGGCGCGGCCCGAAGTGTGTGACCCCCAGACCGGCCGGTGCCTCTGCAAGGTGACCCCCCTGCCGCTCAGACACTCGGTCCAGAACCCCGGAGAATGAGCCACCATTTCCTTACGGCCCCTCTACTTTACTGGCCGAAGAGCAACAGATCATTCCCAGAGTTTGGATTCTTTTATCTAAGCAGTTTTGTCACCTTCACTAGATTGGTGCCATTCCCTTTAGAAGGTGTAAATATTTTGGAAAAATCTGCTAAAGAATTTCCTCTTTCATGACACCGGTCATGCATATTACTTTATTTGCTGAAGTATTAATAATTTTCTTAAAATGTTAAATGTCTCACAGGTTAATTTGGGTTATCTTTGTTTTCTTCGTCTCTAGAAAAATGTTGTGGGCGCAAAGTGCGATGCCTGTCGCCCAGGATCCTTCTACTTCGACCCAGCTAACCCCAATGGGTGTACAAGCTGTTTCTGCTTCGGAGCGACCAGTCAGTGTCGGAAGTCTGGGAAACGCCGCAGTAAGGTGAGATTAGTGTGACTTTTACTGGCCGGAGTCTCTTCAGTGGTGGGATTTGTGAATGTCACGTACGGTGTGCATTGTATGCAGTGTCATGACAATATTGTCCGCTGCTGTACAGTCCTGTAAATTCCATGCAGCTAGTTGTAATGGTAATAAAGTATTAAAAGAGCTCTGTGGCAAACTGTTGTGAATTACCGTACAGCCAGATATAATATTGATTGATTGTGAAGAAAAACTTGCGTGTCAGCCTGTCCATTTTCTTTTCCATTTTCCATAAAGCCTGTTGTCTGATCTCAGTCGTGTGTTTCTAGTTTGTAAGCATGCGGATGTGGCGCTTGGAGAAGCTGGATCAGGAGGAGGTTCCTGCTGTGTTCAACCCTGCCAGTAACACAGTGGTGGCCGACATCCAGGAGCTCCCAGCCTCTGTCCATGACCTCTACTGGGTGGCACCCCCATCATACCTGGGGGACAGGGTGAGTGCGGAGCTACTGCCCCTCCAGTGCTGGGTGGGCAGAGAGGACGTGAAGACCATTGCAAGTATTTCCCTGAGATATCTCATTTCTCTTGCTCAAGAGCTTCTCCCAGAATTCCAGTGTTGGTTAAGACCTGCAGGAGGTATGACCGACATCATTTTTATAGCCCATCAAATACAGTAAAAATGTTGGGAGCAACACCATCTCGGCATTCCTCGGCTTGACAAAGGCTCTCGAATGACTCATTAGGCAACATCCTTCTTAAATACTGTGTGAATGTCCTTCAGAATTTGTCAGCAAACTTTGCTGCCTTCATCATGACGTGTGTGCAGTAATCCTACTATTGGAACCATTTAGAGCTCATTAAAGCTCAAATAGGAGTCAGATAATGGGGACAGTGCGGTGCGGTGGCACTGTGGCTAAGGATTTGTGCCTGTGGCCGGTTCGAATCCCTGAATGGCTGACCGTGTGCTCTGACCCCTAGCTTCTGTCCCTGTCTGTGCGTCTCATGGAAAGCAAGCTGGGGTATGCGAAAACGCAAATTCCTAATCCAATAAATTGTATATGGCCAATAACGTGATCTTATCTTATAAAGGTTTGGCATCTCCGCAGTTCTATTTCCAGCATTTCTGAGTGCCAAGTTCCATTAGATAACAGATCACATTCTGCCAGTTCCCTGCCAGAGTGTAGTCTGACTTACCCAGTGAACAGTAAATTATGATAAGTGGCTCTGCTTCATAAAAAAAACTACACTGACTTCACTCATCGAACTCCATTATATGGATGAGGCTGCAATATGTGTCTTGACAGAAATGGATCATCATGTAATCGTCAACGCACTTCATAGTCAGTAGACCGCAGCATTCCGTCTGTGTGCTCCGGAAGCGTACGAATTGGTGCCTTTGATTTGGATTTTCTGGGTTTTTGAGGAATGTAGAGTATTTCCCAAACCTCGGTAGTTGTGTTTGCCAGAAAGCTGATGTGGAAGAACTGAAACCAAACTGATGATCTGAGCTATAATCATAATTTCTAACTTATGGAAAGATGGCCAACATACAGGAGACGTTAACAACAACCGCAGTTGTATCATCAACACTATTTGTGGATGTTTTCGTGTATCAGGTCGAAGGTCCGAGGCGCCAAGTGTGAGTGCTCATCACAAAGGCTAGCATTCCGCTCTGCGGGATTGCTCGTGCTGTCCAGATGTCAAAGTATGTTAACAACATCTGGATGGGAATTTTTGGGAAGCAGTCCAAGACTTTGAGATCCAGAGGTGTCAGAACGAATAAAGCAAATGGAGACTATCAAAGAGGAAAACAGAAAAAAAGATATTTGGTGGCTCATCTGTCACCGAAGGTCTGTTGGTTCACTCTGTCTCTCAGGTTCACGGAGATAATTTCGCGGCTCGTTCGGCCCTGCTCGCGCTGTAGCCATGACTCTTCTCACGGTGTAGTTGTGGCTCTCCGCAGAGCCCTGGTGTGAGGCTTCCCTGCCTCCCCCTGGCTGCCTCACACAGCTCCTGCGAAGACACAAGCCGTTGAATACGGAGGACCCGAGCCGTCAGGTATCAGGAGGGTCTTCTCAGGCAGTGTGACAAGCTGACTGCCCGTCACAGTGATTTATCCTACTGCTCCACTAAATATTACTGGTGCTGTCTGCAATTTATGATTCTATTATTGAAATTCTGCTGTCGTTTTTTTTGGTTTGCTATTTTGCTGTAGGTGTCCTCATATGGAGGCTACCTTACTTACCAGGTTAAATCGTTCGGGATTCCCAGTGAAGGAATGAAGCTGTTGGAAAGGAGGGCTGACGTGCAGCTTACTGTGAGTCTTCTGCTCTTTACTATCTGTGAAAACAAAAATGTGTGGAATAATGACGCTTCTCAGGCTCAATTACAGGCATTCTTGACTTTATATGAATTATATTAATTAGCATAAATCGGTTTTTGCTGTGTCCATTTTATTTTTATTCATTTTCTAGTAATTCTACTGCACTGCTTAGCTCATGTCTCTTGTAGGTGCCTTTAGTTGTAGTTGTAGTGACTTTGCTTTTTATTATAGTAAACGGGTGACTTGCCAAAAATGATTTATGGTCTCTCAACAATGAGCTGCATGTTATGGGTTGTTGTTGTGACATTTAAAAAACAGGAAGATATCTTTGTGTTTTTAAAAATAGTCTGAATTTTTTGTTATTTATTTAACAGGGGCAGCAGATGACATTAGTGCATCTTGACCCACAAAACCCCTCACCTGATAAGCTGTACCAGGGTCGAGTGCAATTGGTTGAGGTACAGTAAATAACCCTGATATTCATAGCTCTGATGGAAACAGTCTACAGGTACTTAATGTAGTTGCATTAAAGGAATATAGGCTAATATAGGCTAATAGTAACAGAGCTTGTAAGCAACATACTTCATTTGGAGTATGAGGTAAAAGTAAATAATTGTTTTTAAAAGATTTTCAACATGAACATGCATACATTAACCCTATGCTGTAGCAATGGGGCTAGGCCCGCTCTCTCTAACAAGGTTCAAATAGTCAGTCAGGATTTAATTGGATGATCAAGAAGTAGGGGCTCTCGCCTGGCACAAGCTTCAAGTCCCAACTCCTGTGGACTTCTCTCTCTTCTCCCTGCTTCTTCCCTTTCTTCCTCTCCCCCCTCCTTCTCTTCATGTGATCTTATGTTGTGTGTATCTGTGTGGCATCTTGACAATCATTAATCCACAGTAGGTATACTAAGGTAAACTTCACAATTGTTTCTGTTCAAGGGACCCCCCCAGACCTCGGCAAACATCCTCTCTCCTTTGACTGTTTGAAGTGTTTACTCTTCCCAATAATAATTACTTACACTTATATAGCGCTTTTCTGGACACTCCACTCAAAGCGCTTTACAGGCAATGGGGATCCCCTCCACCACTGCCAATGTGCAACATCCACCTGGATGACTTTATCTAAACACTAAGAGACACTTCTAAGTCACCTAAAGCTGTAACAATATAATACATTTTATTTTCAACAAATAAGCCATGTGTGTAAGGAGTATGTCTCAGAAGAAAACAATATTGTTTTCAAGCAAATCAATTATCTTTTCTCCTCATTTTCCAAGACTTCACTAGTGTCTCCTGTGAATGGTTGTTTTTGAAAGAATGAAACGTGATGAAAGAATGGAATGTGATTGTACAAGCTTTCTCAAGAGAGGTTTTCCTGTTCTGACTCAGACTGTTCTTGTGAACACTAGTTTTGCTTGTACATATTGTCTTTATCATAGCATTTCAAAAGTGGAACAGCTACTTAAAATGCATTTTTCGATACATACATACATGAATAAAGAAAGCACAGTTATGGGAAAAGGATGTACAGCTTAATGGAACACCCGTAAACCTTAGTGAATTTCTACCCCCAAGGAAAAACGACAGAAATCATTGATTGTGTTTTACATGGGTGCCTTCCAGAACGATCAGATCAGCTTTTCGAACGTGAGGCATGTGAAAGTCCAGGTCAACTCAGTGATTGGGAGTCTAGTTATTTTAAATAACTGAGAGGAGGTTTGAGAAGGTGTTTCTCAAAAGAGCGACCAGAAGCTTTTGAAGATGGCAACCAAGAGATATTTAGAAAGTTGTGTAGTCCCCTCAGTAAAACACAGAAGGGAATCCCATTATGTATAACAAGACAGCATAGATAAGCTGAGATAAGTGGCAGTCACTCTGCCTCCAGAGAAACTATGGCTTTTATTGCCACAAGTCCAACAGGGAACTGAACTAATGCACATAGGAATTTCAAGTCTGATTTTGACTGGTCATCATTTGAGCCAGGAGATAAAAGAGCAGACGGGAGCCGAGGGCTGGACAGTGGACTGCGAAGTTGAAAAGCGGTTCTGAGATTCTGGGTGTAATATCTCAAGTAATCAAGGTCCTTCTTCAGGGAACAGGTTGAACCCTATGGTCAGACTGTTACCACTGGGGTCTTGGCTTCATCATCAATCAGCTGGGAATGGGATTCCAATGTCGTCATGATACAACTCCCGTAGACAGTCAGGATTCTCTCGACTTTCAGCAAATCAAGGGTCTTGCCGTGATGTGAGTGACAAATGCAGTGCTCCCTCAATCAGGACTAACTGTCCTGTAAGGCACAGGGGATCTTGTAGCATTTATAAAGCAATGAATGGGGAGAAAGTGTCTGCATTCCTCACATGTAATCAAGCCATAAACTGGGTGTGAATAAAACTGGAAAATCTGTTTTGTTGAAATATACCACCATGGGATTCATCCCCTTGACAGCACATTGGAGCAAGACAAGTGACATGATCGAGCCCTTCTGTGTTCTGCTGTGGGTGCTTCCTAGATAATCTACAGTTATCGTTATCTTTATCATTCCAGGTGTTATCAAAGCTTTAGTCTGTCCTCCACTTCTTGCTTTCTTTTTCTGTTATGCCTGATTGCCACACTTTTTTAACTCTGAAACCGGTCTTATCTAATTCTGTCTGCCTGTCACTAACTAAACATCACGTACCCAAAGGGCCGTAAAAGGACCTTATCTGCATGACGCCCTGGTTGTTGCACTTTCGCACACACGCGAAAAAAGAGGCAAGGCAAGGTAAAAACACGCAGCTACCGGCCCGAGGGGAACACTCTGCAATTAACTCTTTTTATTTCAGGGCAATTTCCGGCACGCCACCACGAGCAGCCCCGTGTCACGGGAGGAGCTGATGATGGTGCTGGCTGGCCTGGGGGGGCTGCGGGTGCGAGCGCTGCACTTCTCCGAGAGCCAGCGGCTCAGCCTGGGGGAGGTGGGGCTGGAGGAGGCCAGCAGTTCCGGGAGTGGGGTGGCCGCCAGCGCCGTGGAGGAGTGCACCTGCCCGCCCGAGCTCCGCGGGGACTCCTGCCAGGTGGGTCCCGCCGAGCTGGTCATCACTTCCGGGGCCGGGCGGGGCCCCTGACGCACCGGGAGCCACCGGGAGCCAGTGAGATTCCCGCTGGCGCTGGCTCCAGACAAGCCCTCACAGGCGAATGAATTGCGTGTTCAAGCTGAAATTCCTGTCCTCAAGGACAGATCTAACCTAATTTATTGAGCATGAAAGACATAAAAAACTGTATTTACCACATGAGCTTTTTCACTGCAGTCCCTCTTGTATCTCTTATTTCTTTGTATTGTCCAGAAGCTACTGTTTTCTCTCATCTGAAGCAGCATGAATTGCTCCCTGTTCCTGGCACATACTGCAGTACATACTGTACTAGAATAGCGAATCCCTGGTTATCTGTGCTTTCCACATGAACGTTCTGTGAAACATGACAAAACTTTCTTTGAGACTCACAATTTGATGAAAAAATATTTTTATTAGAGTTAACTCTTTTCATTTTTAAGTATTTCACACAATTTATTTTTCTCAGTTTGTTTTAATTCTCATTTTTTTTCTTGTGTTAATAACATGCAACATATGGTAAACAGATTTATGGATCAGATAACTCCCAATGTTCCCTGCTGAACAGTATGTTTTTTAAAAGGATAATTTCCCATGATACATAAAAATAAAGTGGACGATTCTGTGTTAGACCATTCGCTTTACAAAATTCTCTTTTTTACGGCCAGAAGAGATGGCATGGTCTTATTTAGAAGCTTTAGATGCAATTAAGAACCTATACACTTTCCTAAATATATACTAATTTTAAAAATGGGCTGAAATAATGTGCTTTCCAGTGATATGAACTGTGATTGTATACGTGATTTGTATAGTCATTTTTGACTCTAATCTCTTGACCTTAGATTTATAGGCCCTCCGGCTCATGTGTAAGTAAGCGCAACACACCTTGTTGATGCAGAAGACAAATATATGTAGCCTCTAGGGAAGTGGTGTACCACTCCCCACCCTTTCACGTAAAGTACAAGTTTGTACAATGTGACTAAGGGTGAATACTGTACAGGAATCGTCTGGCTATGTCTGACTGCATATGGGTGGAGTTGCATGCTTTGTTATTGTCTTATGCTGCACCTCACCTAAGCAACCTTTGGTTTGAAGTAGCTGTGTTTGGCAGTGATATCGCAATGTTTTTGTGCGTGTGTAACATCCAGCAAGTTGCTGCAGCGGACCTGAATCAAACGTTGAGAGGAGGAGCTAACAGAGACTGCAGTGTTACCTGTGGGTTTAAGAAGGGGACTTGAGTGCAGGAGAGTTATTTTAATTGAAGTGAAGAAGAATTACATTTGGAAGATGTGGGGAGAAAGGTTTGGGCTGAAAAATTGGAGATGGCTAGTGGTCTGGGCAGCAGTTTTAGTCAGCTGTGTGGCACCTGAACAGCAGAGGATCTTGTTTCCCTCATTAGATACTTTTGCAGCGAGTTCAGTGAATCAGGTAATGTTTGGAAAAATTATTTCTACATTACTTACACTTTCCTGTAATCTGTTGCTTTACCCTTTCATCCATCTCTGTTTGTAATGTACTTTACATTTAGTGAACTTCATAAATCTTTAACATTGTTTTCTTTTTTATTTACTAACTATTCTCTGATGTTCTTGTTGTCTGCTACTAAAAGGAGAAATTGTAGGAGTCTGAACTGATAGGAATTATGCTGCTATTAATTCACTTTTATAACCGGCTTGATAATATAAACACAAATAAATGTGTGTACTACATGTATAGCATAATATAGTCTAGTATAAAGTGTAGAACACAAAGTTTATATATGTAGTAATGCATTGATTGCTAATTGTTTTTGCTGATTCAATATGAAAGTGATAATTGCAAGGTGATGGTAAAGTATGTCAAGGTGTGGCAAACGTATTTCTGTTCACCCATTTTTCAGAACATCAGTAGTATTCAACAGTGTTGCTTTGTTTTTATAAGCGTGATACTCATGTTTTTCAGCAGTTTTAAAAGCTGCATCTTGCGAGTTAGTGACAGATGATCAAATTCCAATCATTAGTGGTTTCAGTACTTACAGTACCTTTCTAAAGAAAACATGCTCTTTTTGCAACATCCTTTGATGGCATCAATAAGATCAGATCAAGTCTTTAATATATACTGATTCATTTTAAAATATCACTGCTTCTCATACTCTGAACTTACTCTGAAGAAATACTACTATCAAAGCTGCAGCAATATTCTTTTTTTACACAATTCAGTTTCTCTTGATTAAAAGAATAGGAACATTAGAGTGATGACCAACCAGAGGAAGTCATTCAGCCACTCCGGCTTATTCTGGTCTTATAGTAACTAATTGATCTGAGGAAGATAAAACACTCCTGTATCCCGTATCGGAATGGAGCATCTCCAAGGAAAACCAGGTTGCTGTTGTAAGTTGTGTTGGAGGACCAGTTAGTTGTGCCCAAATGTCTGAAACAGAAGCACCAGTGTGGTGACCGGGGACCTGTGGAAGGGACGTTGTTTGGTGGACAAAGCGTTAAACCGAGGTCCTGCTTTGATGACTTGTTGGCACTTTGCTTCAGAGTAGGGGAGTTAACCCCTGTGTCCTGGTTGAATTTCCTGCTGGACTTGTACAATACGGCCTACTTAGAGTTCTCCTTTTCATTCAGTTTGAACATCATTCTTGCTTCCCTTCCTGATCCGTTGTGTACTGGAGCTACTAGTGCATAATGACAGTCATTTGTCCCCGTGGAGGTGCTGCACTTTAGTGGTGACCATCCTGCATGTAAAAAACTTGGAGATCCCTTGGAATAAAATGTACTATACACATGCTTATTCTTATTGTTAGTCATTTTTTCCTTCAATTTCCCTCTGTGACATGAAACAGAAATGTGCCCCTGGATACTACAGAGACAAGACTGGCCCGTACCTTGGTCGCTGTGTCCCGTGCAACTGTAATGGCCTTTCCAGTGAGTGTGAGGACGGGACAGGAAAGTGCCTGGTAAGTCAGTCCTCTGGTTCGACATCGGTTTCCATGCCGACAGTGCTGTAACGTTCCTGTCTCTCACGGGTCATAAAGTTCTAGGAAAACATAAAGTATATGTGTACAGAGAGACCACAATCCTGAGTAAACAACGCATGAGTGGAATGGGCGCGTTGGGTGGATTATTGGCAGAGAGCGTAAATTGTCTCATAGTGTGCAGATCGACTCTTACCCACGGGATTCTCAACAACACTACCACTGTTCTGGAAATGGCTTTTAGTCAGTGGGGTAGTTTGTACTGTGTGGGTTGGGTTGTTAGAGGTCCACGATCGTCAGAGCTGCCCTAAATTGGAGAGAACTAAAATATTAGGCTGAGACTTAGAAGAGTGTTACATTTCCAAAAGGAACTTCATTTGTGGTTTAAGTTAGTTTTGATTTATAAATATGATAAACAAGATATCTTTATGTAGTGTATAATAGTTTTAAATGTTTTATAACACGAGAGATAACAATAAACGTCTAAATCTTGATATTTAAATGTATCTTTCAACTTTATTTGATGTTCACATTTAATGTTTGAGTTGTCCTGATCCCATCCATGCGGCTGTGCTCACCTGAACCTTGAGTCATTGTCTAGACAGCGTTCCACAGGAGCATTTTGTGGTTAGGTCTGGTGGACTACTCAGCACGTAATTTTGGAGTGATGCAAAATGAAAGATATGCTCATCTTTCACATTTTGGAAGGAAACACTCATCATGAAAATGCATGTGTAAGAATTAAGATGAAAGTTTGTTGTCAGATGTTCTTTTCAGATTTTTATTTACTATAAGTAGTAGACGGTTTTTCTTCTTGTTGAGGTTTCCTCTGGGTGCTCTGGTTTCTTCACCTTCTGTAGACGTGCTGGATAGGACAATCGCTGGCTCTAAATTGTCTCTGTGTGCTTGTGCAAGAGATTGTGTGCGCCATGTGATGGACTTGCACCATATCCAGGTTGTAGGACTGGCTGGTACCCTGTGCTTCCATTTTCAGTGACCATTAATTGGAATGCGCAACTTTCTCCTAGATGGAAACCTGTCATAACAAAACAAACAGAAACCTAAACTGAACATGCCAGTTTTACCTACAGTATGTGTGATCCACAGTGTCTGATATTATTGATTGGGTCATTTCCACATTTATTTTTTTTCTGTACACTTCTGATCTTGTATATACTGGACATCATAAGAAAGTCCCCACATCTTGATACACTCAAGGGGCTTTTGCCAATGCATAAGCACTATTTAAACTTTTCATTAATTAGCGACAGAGAGGTGTATGGGCACTGGTGATGAACCTGCTGGATGTCAGTGTTGGTGCAATTCAAACACAGAATGGAGCCAGATTGCCCTGCTTATCAAGAGAGTAATGCCTTTATTTTATCAGTCTGTTGGAGGCTGGACTTAGTTACCTCAGATGGGCTTGTGAGGAGTGGAGCTGTTTCCTCTTTAGCTGTAAACCTCTTTGTGCAGAACACTCACATGGACATCACTAAGTAATGGTGCAGACGTGCAGAACAATTCATTAAGTGCTGTGTACAAAAGACTGGCCAGTGGCGAGGTCCAAGTGTGCTGGTCTGGGAAGGATGTCTAGTCGCTACAAAACCCATCTTGTAACAGGGCAACATGATTCACTTGCTGTCATTCCTACTGGCATGTCCTGATATAAAAACATTCCAGTGGTATTATTTCATGCTCGCCAGGCTTGAACCCTATTGAACATTTGAGGGATAAACTGGGACAATATACTGTATGGCGTCTAGGGTTCAGAGATCAGTGAACAGGCAGGCGTTTGTCCAGCCACCTGCCACCAGAGAAATGGAACAAAGTCTCACCCGACAGGCCTGTGTCACAGCTTGGATTGCTTCCAGCATTGGCCAGATGTGCCAATAGCCTATACATTTTGCAATTTATCCCCTAATGACCCACTGTTGATCAGCTTCATTGATGACAAATGCTAATGACCTTAATGAGATTATCTATTACATATCTGTTCAATAAGATGTCATTGCAGCTGCTACAAAATGAGATCTTGCCATTTTCCTGATAATTGCACGTGTTGCACTTTTGAACATTTAAGTTTTATTTCTTGTGAAGTTCAGTGTAGCTGTTTGTTAATCCTGATTTATTTCCTACCCTGGTTAATCCTGACAGTTTATAATAATACAAAAAGAAGCCCTTTGTCTTTATTGAACTGTAGAGAGGAGCAATTATACACGAGGAACAACACCTGACAATGAGTCAATCAGATTTGATTGGTAATAATGATGGATTAGCTACTAAGACTACACTTCATATTGGAAACACATGTATAGTTTTTGTTGTGCTGTTAAGGTTTCAAAAGTGATAGATTATTAAATGATAAAATAGTTTTTCCCCCCCACTCAAACTGAGTTGTAGAAACAACAAAGCTGTAATAATATTTGAAAACATTTACGCATGGTGAGAAAGGTGTTCATAATATTTTTTTTCATTACATTTTTTGTTTAACTACACAAATATGTTTAGTTTTTTGTAGATTCTCTTTGTACTGTACACAGATTGAGCACATTTACTGAACCACGCATGGCAATTTGCAGACACATCAAATATTTTTTCTCAGTAACACTTTTCAACTGTGCTTATGTTACTAGTAGGTACTAAGTATGAGCAGTTATCTTTATCACCATCACCCAATGGCTCGGTGATTGTTTTTCGGCACTGGACTGATTTCAGACCTCCTTCAGAGATTCTGGTGCTCTGCTGTGTACGCATCATTTGAAGATATGTTTTGCTGATATAATGAAACTTGAGTAAGCCTGGCTGTGTCCTTACATATTTTCAGTTCTTATGTAATACTTTTTCAAGACCAGGCTTGACCTAAATGATGTGCTGGTTGACAGAGATAACTACACATGGCTGAGTGTGAGTGGAAGGGTGAGGAATCAAAGAGACTGTGTGGCAAACAAGCCCATCAAGGGCAGGTCCTGAAACACCATGTGTTCATAATCATCCCACAATCAATTTCCAATGGAGGGCAATCTAATGTACATACAGTACAGAACAAGACCCACTTCCTAGGTTTATACATGTATAAATATGGATATATGTAAGAGGAGTGTGAGAGGTTTAGTAACATCAATGAAAGTCCAATTTTAACACGTGTTTTAACTTTTTGTTTAGAACTGCCAGCACAACACTGCAGGAGACAAATGTGAGCGTTGCAAAGAGGGCTTTTATGGAGACGCTCTGCAAAAAACCTGCCAAGTCTGCCCATGTCCGTTCAATATACTTTCCAACAGGTACTGTATGACAGATTTTAACCCAGCCCGTGTCTCTGCTTTCATCTTTTATATACAGTATATATATTTTTAAATCTTGTTACTATGCAGCTTTACCTGGACCTTATAATTTGCTTTCTGAAATGATTCATTCTAACCATTAACAGCAGATTCTAGAATGAGATATTAGAATGACCAAGTGAATTACAAGAAAAGAAAACTCGCATTATTAATTGATGGCATGTCAACTCATTATTGGGTGTTTGTTTTTGCAGTTTCGCTACTGGTTGCAAAGACGTTGGTGGAGGATTTGAGTGTGTGTGTAAACCAGGATACGCTGGACGCACGTGTGAAAGGTGAACATTTTGTTTCTAATTTAATCACTGAAACTGAAGTTCAATGGTCACACCATAGGGGTCGGTGTCTATTGCACACAATGAAGGGGCTTATTCCAAATGGGATTCTTGAGTACCTTCAGGTTGAGCATGGTACACATGGTAATACTGATACTGCTTCAGGATGTTGGGATAGATCAGGGTTGGTCAAACGGCAGCTCCTGGCTAGCTCAAGTACAGCTCACTGTGACACCCAGAGATCAAGGAAAAGAAAGCAATAAATGTTAGTGAAAACCAGAAATATGAAAGATCCTACTTCAAAAGTATCTGCGTTTGTCAAGCTTTTTCTGTTCACTGACATTTTCTATACTTCACTCTAGTGGGAGAGATGCATCATGCACCTACAGAATGTACACTACACTGAAATGTTATTTCTTCAGTAATATAGTTTTAGCCATTATTATATACTGTAAGGTGAGCATTATTAATAGTATTACCAGTGATAATATTGAGGTCTCTCATTATTGAGGTCAAAGATCACATTGAAAGCTACTTAAAAACATGAACACTCACTTTATTTAATGAAAATTGCATTCTTCTTGATGAAAAGTTCAGGTATGGAGTTCCCTTCCCATAGTCTAAGTGCTAAAGGAATTATAATATGCATCAATAAACCTTTTCATTAGTTTGGTTACATTTTAATTAACGCTACAAGATGACAAATTCAAAGGGATAGCTTACTTAATGTTTAAGTATGTGATGTTAACATTCCAGTCTGAGGAAGTGACAGCACTGACCATAAGCTCAAAGCTGCCAAAACCCCCCCTCAGATTCAAGGAATAAACAAGGGAGGCAGCTGCAAGGGTGAAGACTGGGCGGAGGGAGGGGTGTGAGAAAAGATGCAATATTTGTACGTAAGGGATTACAAATTGACCTCCGGAACTCCTGTTTAACAATGCTCCCCTCCATTTCTTGTACTGTGCAGGTGTGCTCCTGGTTACTATGGAGATCCAATGGCATTTGATGGCAGCTGTCGTCCCTGCAACTGTAACAATGGTAACCCTAGCAGCTGTGACCCCAGGACTGGAGGTGAGTGGCAAGAATACAGATCTGAGTTGATTAGTGGTCTTCTTAAAACAAGCCCAGGATTATCTGCTCTGTGATGTCATTAGATTTGTCCACGCTGCTTTTTTGAAGTGCTCGTATGAATTCCATGCCATGCTGAATCGTTATTGTTCTTGATCTAAAATCAATGTTGAATTTGACTTGCAAGTAAATGTTTTGAATAAACTATTATGGTATCCTGTTTGGTTCATCTGCTTTCTGCTGTCCAACCTTTTTATTGAGATGTTTGATTTAGGATGGTTAAGACATAGAGCACAAATGTTTCTTAGAATCACAGCTGCAAGGAGTGACCTAAAAGTCGCTCCTATTCATTAACTTAGAGGAGCACAACAAGAGAGCAGTCTGTATTTTAAGAAAGTTGTGTCAGAAGTTCCAAATATCCAGAAGTTCAGAAATAACACATATTTTATGTTTCACATCATGAACAATACTGGACAGTATTTCAGAAATGCAGTAATCATGTGTGTTTGTATGAATCAATGAGAAGAGGAAACGTTTTCATAATTTTGCCCAATAAAAATACAAACAAGTGTGGTGTTGCCATCAATATGTTCTTATCGTACAATATGCTCAGTTAAATCTTTCCAATTGGTTTTATATTGTTGTCATCTATTTAACAGTTGTAAAGTTTAGGTACCCTACTGTATAAAATGTTCTAGCTAATTTGATAATGGAAATGTGACATATGAAAAAAACAAAACATCTCACTGGGCTTTTCTCTTCCTGTTGTAGTTTGCAGAAGCAACGAGGAGCCCAAGGATACTACCTCGGACGGACAGTGTCAAGGTTAGTTGTGTTTTTCTTTGTCACCATATCTCTGCCAAAGCAAAGTTCATTCCCAGCTCAGAGATCCTCCCAGAGTTATTCCAAGCTATCCAAAATGAATAGTAGATGTTTTTTACCTTTCCATCACACATTTGTTATTCTCTCTCGTTGTAGGCTGAGTAGGTGGCAATTTCTAATGGTGATATTAAACGTAAAGTACTGATTTCAATTGCTGCATGTGTATATTTGTGCATATTTCATTATATAATCCTCATTTGTGCATATTTATTACACATTTATCACTTTTGTGTTTTTGTGAGTGTGCATGTCTAGCTCATGTCTCTTACAGCACATTCTTCAATGGTACTGAAGAGTTTTAGGATAGGTGAAATGATCTGTGTATCTCTATTTTCCTCCATAACTGTGGTTGTTTTGTGCTTGTTTAAGTGAATTTACTATACTGTAAGTCACTTTTCTCAGGGACAGAGTTCTTCTAAAATTTATTTCACATTAGTTTCAATCCGATTTTTCAGTCTAGAATGCATGGAGATATTGACGCCACCATGTACTGTATGAGTATGAATTTGTAGTCTTCTCAGATTCAGGTGATCTCTTTGTGATGTTTTTATGAGTATTATTATTTCCTGGAGTCTATAGACTTTATTAAAAAAATCCTGACTTTTCATATTCTTATAAACATTGGAAATACCCTTTAATTTATTTATAATCTAACGTTAAAAAAACCCTGGATGAAACCAAAGGTTTGACAAAGACACACTCACACAATTGTGAACATAAGCTAAATGTGGTTATTGTGTAAAATTAACACCTGATTCAGCTAATTATGTTGAGGCTTTTGAATCTCATTATAATGCAGTGTACGTGGTTTTAAACTGTGGTACTAACAGTAATAGAGCAATGAATTCACAGCTCTCACAGAGTATGTGTATATTGGATTTAATTTGTATAGCTCTATTAAACTTTTATACACAGAAATCAACAGAAATAGAGGAGCTTAATTTATTGATTATGCTTTCTTGATCTCTGTCATTTCCTTCAGAGTGTGACAGCTGTGTTCAGACATTATTGAGCGATCTTGAGAGGATGGATGATGAACTACTGAGTTTAAAATCCCAGCTTGAGAACGCTGGCGCTAGCTCTATTGCAAAGGAAAAAATGAAAGACTTGGAGGACGCTATTGCAGCTACTAAGGTACAAAGGTTTAATTTTTCCACCAAAATATGAAATCCAGATTCAAAACATAAGCATGATCATCCTTATATCTTTTCAATCAAATACTGAAACATTCAGTAAACTAAATTTGTTCATATACTTAAACTTTGTATTTACGTACTGTATTACTGAGACATATGCAGGCTGAACCATAGAATTTGGTATTGAGTGGATCTCTTTTTATTTTTATTTCATCAAGACTAATGAACAGAGGAACGCTTGCAATGCTGCTTAATAATTGCTAAATTGTTAAAACTAAAATCATGCTGGACCGTGACTGTGAAGTAGAAAGCGCTGGACTAGAGAGGTTCAGCCTATAGGAGTATCTTATCCAGCAGTCCTGTGCCCTGAGCACAGTGTGAGCTCTACAGCCCAGAGATCACAGGCTCGAAATGAGGTTCTACGAGCAGCACAGTGCAGTTGGCCAGCTGCTCAGCAGGATCAGCAGGCTTACAGGCAGGAGACAATCAGAGTTCTCTCAGCAACCCCTGTGGTTCACTGGGCGCCTGTGAGCTTAAGCTACGTCAGGCCTCTGATGCGTTCGTTAATAAAAGCGAGGAAGGCAGGTCATATTTCAAAAGACGCATGCTCATAGTCTGCAGTCTCTGCCTTTGTGTGGTAATGGTGGTGCCATTAACAGTGGCAATCTTAAAAATTGTGAGGTATCACAGAAAGAATGCATCTCAATTCACAGTTTAAAAATAGACTATATCAATCAGCTCACATACAGAACTACATACGTGTAAAACTGCGATTGCTCGCACTTACAGTTCATTTTGCCCCAGGAATCTTAGTCTGCCATTTTATTTCAACCCGCCATTACAAAGCTGCTTCAGGAGCAGTCGTAGTGAGCAGCCTAGCTGGATATTATCCTGAAGCTGAACACAACCTCTGATTTTTTTTCACATTTCAAAACAAACACCAAAAGGGTTTCTAGCAATAAGGACTTAACCTTATTCAACATGACACTAGCATTAGAGGTAGGCTACACCACAGCCCTGGCAGAGTACTCAGTAATTATTCCGTAATTATTGTATCAGGTGTATTCCTAGCAAGTATAATCACATTTAATTCCATGTATTCTTCCTATTCCAGAACCTGATAAGCAAGTACAGTTCCAGTCTCGACAGTCAAAAGTCTAAAGTCTCTGGCCTGGAGTCCGATACCATCAACCTCACTCAGGATATAAACATTTTGAAAGAAAAGGTACCAGACGTCTTCATATTTTCTCTTGTTTACCCCTGGGTACATATGAATGGATTTACAGTTTTGATCTAGAACTAAAATGTTTCCAATTGTGATATAAATGAAACTCGTTCTGGAGAGCAGTCAACAATTATTTGTATCTTGTTCATGATATTTGATATACTGTATATGAATTGTGTAAAAATCATTTTCCCTTAGCTGATCTGTTTTTTTTTTTTGTCCATCTAGGCCGAAAGAAATTCTCTAAATGCTCAGAAAATTATGGGTAACATAGAGCTGACAAACCAGAGAGCTGGGAATTTACTGACTGAGGCACGGACGGTTTTCGGGAATATTCAAGGTAAAGTATATAGTATTTAAACATGTTGCTAAAGTCCATGTTTACTGAATTTAATTGAATTTACCTATACATTCGGCTGTACTGGGGTCACCCAGAGTGGGGCTGGAGACCAATGAAGTTGGTTTCCTCCATTTTCCTCCATTTCCCTGTATACTTGGCTTGGCTTTATAATGGACTTACAGGGCCTTGGCAAGGTCTTGACCCTCTGGAAAGATGTATAGAAGAGAGAAAGAATATACACTCAAAAATCACAGTGGTGCTATGCAGGTAAAAAATGCAATATAGTCAGCTGGAGGCACAGTGTAATAATGTAAAATACATTTTATTTAACAATTGTCAACATTTCGGTAGACAAGCTTGTATCATAGCTAAG
Organism: Lepisosteus platostomus; assembly: GCF_059453375.1. Lineage (NCBI taxonomy): Eukaryota > Metazoa > Chordata > Actinopteri > Semionotiformes > Lepisosteidae > Lepisosteus > Lepisosteus platostomus. Next base: position 2,307,063 of record NC_142618.1, on the reverse strand, counting down.
ATTTTTGGCTAAAAATTCCATGTAAAAGGAAGATCCCCTTTTTAATTGGAAAAACGATCATTAAATATACAGAACCATTTGGTTATGTAAGTAACAGTTACTATAGCCAAATGTATACATATACATACAGATATTATTAAAACATATTATTTTGAAATTATTTGTTACAGCAGATGTCTCACATTTTCTTAAGTAATCAACTTCGGTTCATAAAGAGGGTTTACAGTCAATTTCTGTGTTCAACCCATATGGTGTTAATGTATTTAAATGAGAAATCCCAGGCCTCCGGTGTCACTCAGCAGGGACCCAGCCACTTGAGCCAAAGGGAGATCTCCCCTCAGCCTGGCGGCTCAGATCCCTGCTCTTCACGGGAAGGGCGGTGACGTCACCGCGCTGGTGAGCCGGCTTGCGCAACCTGTAATGGTGGCCGTATGCGTTACACTGTGTAAATCTTCTTAGCCATGTTGATGCTTCTAATGCTTCCTGTCTCACCAAGAAGACGGGAGATATTCTCCAGTGAGGTCGGAGCGGCCGGAGCCGTGAACGATTCTGTAGTGCGCCGTGAACGAACAGTGCTTCTGTTTTCCCTGCAGAGCTTCTCAGGAGCTTCACGGAAAGAGTGGACGGCCAGGGTGTTCCCGGCGAGGACTTCCGGAGGATGCTGGCTGACGCGGAGCGCATGGTGCGAGAGATGGAGCAGCGCAGCTGCAGCGCGCAGAAGGAGATGGCGCACAAGGAGAAGGACGAGGCCAAGAAACGTACGGCTTGAAAACGCCGGCGCTGGTTTTTGTCCATGATCAGGCTTCTCGTGTGTGTCGAAATGAGTATAATCCTCTGTTACGGCTCAAGATCCAAAATGTCAGGATTTTGTTTAATTAAGTCACCAATACTTCTACTAGCTCTTTCAGGCTCATCCTTCAGTACTCTTGCCATTATAAAAGCAGCTGCACAAATTCGCCCCATAGACCTGATCCTTGTGTTCACTACAATACCTTGTCTATTGTAACTTTTGCATAACGTAAAAGCATACCAGTAAGAGTAAGTAAGGAGTAATAGGGCAATTAAGTGCTTATTAAGAAAGCTTTCAGATTCAAATACTCCACCTCTTGATTAAAAGGAAATATAGCCCTGTGATGTCTTGGTGGTAATAAACATTTTGCCTTGATATTTTTGATAATATTGATATATTTCTGTTTTAATTAGATCAGATTTGACTTTATTATCCAATGATTTAGAATGCTAGTTTATGTCTGCATTGTCATGTCATGGGTAAAATTTTAAAATTTTTAGTATTAATTGTATGGAATATTGGAATCTAAATCTTTGCTTTCAAACCATACGATGAAGACTTCACAATAGATGTATTTCTGTGACTCTTTCAGTGCTGGATCGTGTTCAGAATGACTTGACAAAACAACTTGAGAATAACCAGCAAGCCGCCAAAAGAGTTGGGGGTTTATTGAATCAGTATGAATCCAAGCTTGAGGATTTGGAAGAGGCTTTAAAACAAGCCAGGGAAGCTGTGAAGAAAGCCAACGATCAAAATGGAGTGAATGCCCTTTCACTGAGAGATGCTGTGGTAATTTCAGCGCACTGCACTCAAAACACTCTACACAAAATCATCTAAAAAACAGCCAGTTCTGCAATGCTCTTTACCACTTTGGTAGATAATTTGGGAGCGCAAAGAATTTAACAATTCTGCTTTGTTAGTGTTTTATAGTTACTGATTCCCATGTCTTTCAGAACACTCTGAGACACAGATTAAAGAATATGAGAGACTCATATTGTAACGTACTGTTTGCTGCTAACAGAAATAAGTGAAGCACCATCAAGGCACCCTTGCTGTGTTTTGCAGAAGCGTATGGAAGATCTGCAGGAGGAACGCAACAAGGTTGCAAGCCAAATTGGAATTGCCAAAGCTCAAGTGGAGCAGACTGAAGATCTTCTCGGAAAACTGCAAGACAGTAAAAAGGTAAACCGAATATGGTGTATACCTAGAGCACGCACACTGGAGTCAGTACAAAGGAAGCATGTTTTTTTTTCTGTTTTCAATGCAGTGTCAAAATAGGCATTCTCCCTTGAGCAGTTCCACCTGCTGCGCATGCAGTGAACACATGAAAATACTGTATTAACTGGAAGTGACAAATGTGAAATGACAATTACACATTATCGCTTTTGAACGTTAATAAAGCTAAGTAGTGTATTTATAGAGGGTTTCTGTCAAGTCCAGTCAGTCCCAAGAAATGGTTAAATATGTATTTTTATATAAACCCAAAAGTCAGATATTGCTTATCGAGATAATTACAAGTGTTTATCCCGCCAGCCAAATACCGAGTTTTGTTTTTATTTAACATCTTCAGCAAATAATCATGCATTTCTGGTAAAATAAAATGTGTATCTCATTCTTTATCAGGAATATGAAGAACTGGCAGCAAAATTAGATGGAGCAAAAACTGACCTGAGCAGAAAAGTGAATGAACTTTCCAAAGCTGCATCTAAAGAAGATATTGTTGAGAGAGCTGAAAAACACGCGGAGAATCTTGACCGTCTGGCTAGCGAACTGCAGGAGTGAGTCCGCCTATACAGTTCTCTCATTCTGTCTTGGTGGGAGCGCGTCTGTTGGGTGTCTTTAGTATGTTAAACTAAGACTTTTAATAAACTCATGAATATTTTGGAGCAATCCCACAAAACAATGTGCTCTCTTATGCGGAAAGTGTTTTGGGTTGTCCTATTTTGAAAGACTTTTGACTTCTTCATACTTCGCTCCTTGTGCTTTGTAAAGTTCTAGTCAAAAATAAGCACAGCATCGACAGCAGATCCCTTTGAATATTTTAGAACGTCAGTATTTCCCAAAGCTGGGTTCACCTCACCTTTGTGAATATTGGGGCATTATTGAGTTTTTTCAGGGGCTTCCTAGATTGTAGATTTTAATATTTCCACGTGCTCCAGAGAGTTACCTGTCCCAAGTAAAGATTTCATTGCTTACACAGATTCTCTACCTTCTGCATATGGGATTAAATTCTTTATCTAGATCCATTTTCTTGGCTTTGCAGATTTTTAGTTTAAAGTCCAGTCCAAAACGTGAAGCGGAATTCATAATCTCAAGCTCTCTTGATTTTATTTTGCATTTGTCTGCTTTTGTAATTACAGAGCAGTGAAAAATGCAAGCGGTAGTTCTGAAGTGCGCTGTGCAGTGGAGGCTATCGAGGCCTACAAGAACATCACTGACGCAGTGAAGGCTGCAGAAGATGCAGCCAAACAGGCGAAAGCCGCAGCAGATAAAGCTTTGAGGGTAAGCGTCTGTCTAGGATTCTGATGGTCTTATCAGTAGTTTTCTTATCTGATAGGAATAGTTATATATAATTAAGAAGTGTTGTGTAAGTGTACAGATTTAGTCCAGTGCAAACTGACATAAGTCCAACACTGCTAGTTTGTAAGAGTTTTCACTTTCATAAACCAGGAGCTAATCTACAGTGTGAGTTTCGGTGTCTGCAGTTAGCAATCAAATAAAGTTATTTGGGAGTGATCAGTAGGAACGTCATCATTACACTTATTAGGGCCTTTAGATACTTTAATAAAATATATATGTATTTATTTCTAGGATGTTCAGCAAGAGGACCTGACAAGAAGAGCAAAGGACCTGAAAAACAGTGCTGCAAATCTGCTATCAGAAGCAGGAGAAGAGCAAAATGATCTTAAAAGTGAGTTTTTGCTTCCACATTAGTTTGTTTGCCTATCCCACGTGAGGAATGAGTTAGTGTTACACAGCTGTTAGATGCATGTTAAATATGAAACATCGTGGGAGTGATTATGTCCAGTATTAGCTAGTAAAAATATTTAATGGTAACTGTGAGCATGTTTTTCAGGAAAACAGCAATATACCACCTGGGGAAATTATTCCACCAAGATGAAATAGATTAGGAATATATTGCTTAAGTTAATTCTCCTCTTCATGGTTTGTTTATCAGAATGTATAGAGATTCTAGCTGCTCTCATGTCTCAGGCAATACTTTAAGTAACAGCTATAGGTAATATAGTGATGCATTCATCTTTAAATTTTACAGCGGCCACTTCAGACCTTGCAACCTTACAAAATCGTTTGAAAGACGCTGAAAAAAAGAAGAAATCCTTACAAAATGACCTTCTAACAGCTCAAAATGAACTCGACCAGATTAGGAGAGGTATGTCTGAAGCTCACATATTCCAATATGTGCCCGATTCTTTTCAATTTTTGTTGCTGACGATTCTTTTTAAAATGTTATTCTGTTGACACTTAAAAACTATTTTCAAAAAAGTAAAGTAAAAGTAAAAAGTAAAGTGAATAGGAGCCTTGGACCCACCACGGGGTCTTGTGAAGCAGATAGTGTATAAACCATTTCAAGGCATTTCACAGGGCCCAAAATACACTACAGTACAATTTTGCTCTAGTTCAATAATTGTAAATAACCCGCAGGGCAGAAAACCGCATGTCATCATATCCTCTGACGCTTTTCTTTCAGCGGACATTGGAGATGCCATCGAAGAAGCAAAGGGAAAAGCTGCGGACGTCAACATGAAAGTAGAAAATGTCATGGGCAGGGTCAAAACCATCGACAACGAGCTGAGCAAAATAAACATTGGCCGTCCAGTTGATTCCAATTTAGAAAAAATAATAGCTGAAGTTGACCAGTCCGGTAAGTACTTTAGCTCCCAGGTGTTTTACATTCACAGTATGAGTTAATAGGATGCAGAATTAGTCAGTAAAGCAAATACCGACAAACACACCAGTCTTTTTTTATCAAATGACTGTTATCATCTGTATGATTCTATCCTTAGACATTGTGGTGCTGTTACACTTGACTTTTGTCTTGTTTTTTTAGTGCGGCTGAGTTAAATGCAGTTTTGGCTCAGTCTCTTTATTTGAATTGCTCAGGCGTCGTCCACTTCATAGTCTTGCCCTGCACTCTGCTTTTTCACAGTTCAAAACCTAACCAACACCATTCCCTCCCTCCTGGACAAGTTCAGCATGATAGAGGAGATGAATTCTCAGATGGCCCCTCCCAGCAACATCTCAGAAAATATCAAAAGAATTAAGGAGCTCATTGCTATGGCCAGAAATGCAGCTGACAAGGTGATGTGTCACCTCAGTTCCCCGCGTGATTTCATTTCCTGTGTTTCAGTAAAGGAATAACTCTCTCACCAGCCAGGAACGCTGAATTAATACTGATTCATTCATTTATGTTGTTGATTTGTCTTTATCAGAAACTGAAACATGCACATGATTTTCTCATGCATCCGTTATAATCGTCAAAAAAATCGATGCCTGGTGCTTGTCTCAGTGCAATTAAATGAATGTTTTCTCTGTTCACAGATTGTTGTTCCTATGAAGTTTGATGGCAATGCCCATGTCGAGCTACGTCCACCAAGTAGCACTGAGGACCTGAAGGCCTACACATCCCTGTCCTTTTACCTGCAGAGACCCGTCTTTAGAGGCGATCGTCGAAGACGACAGGCTTCTGACAGTGGGGATTTGTTTGTGTTGTACTTGGGCAGTAAAGATGTGAGTGTTTCCACTGCTGTTTATCGAGAACAATGAATGAATGTCTGTTCATTAAGACATTTTAGTAAAGTGGAGTAATGGTGAACTTAATCATTACTTTACCCTTTCCCCTGTTTACTTAACCTTAATAAGTCAGTCTGATAATTGCGAAAGCCGAATGAGAGACTTTAAATAAAGAGACACTACCACAACACAGTACTGTAATGTGTAAAATGAGTATTCAAGATTCTTTTTACTGTTGTAAAACACTGACCAGAATAACTGTTACTTGTTGCAGCAGTTAGCTGTTGAGCAGCTGTTTGACTTAGGAAGGGAATTTGGGAGTATGAAAGTGGGTTTGTTTGTTTGTTCCTTAGGTCTCCAAAGACTACATCGGAATGGGTCTGAAGAACAACAGGCTTTTCTGCATTTACAAACTGATGGGTGAAGAGTATGAAATAAATGTGGACACTTCAGTCACAGACTCAAAAACAGAAGAATCCATTCTCGACAAGATTGATTTTAATAGGTAATTCTTCAATGCGTCATCAAAGAACAAGTCTCGATAAAAGAGGCCTGAGTGGAGACTTGATTTGAGATTTCTGAAATTTTAAAGGGAGTGAGGATGATTGATTCCGAGGTCCAGTGATTTCTGTTACCTTCGGTGAGCAGAACACAGGGACCCACCTTCAAACCTTCTAAAAGCCAGTGTCAGTCCAGTACTAGAAAGCAAAAACTTAGTCATTAATTTTTCACCTTGTGGAGACAGAGGCTCTCTGGTATCATTCAAGTGGAAGCTTGTTGTGCTGATTGAGTCAGGCAGTGTGTACTAGAATCACCATCACTGCTGTACCTCTTCTCAGTATTACTGTAGCTTTTATGGTGTTAAAGAGTGTTTTTCCAGAGTTCGTGTTTTTAATTCTGTTTTTGTGTTTTTATAGAATTTACCAGGATGCCGAAGTCTATTATACCAAATTATTTACTTCGAATAATCCGGATCCTCCCAAACAGTTAACAAATGCTGGCAAGTATACCAGAAATCTTCTCAGCCTTGAACCCAGTGAAGTGGTGTTCTATGTTGGAGGATATCCAGACAGTTTCACTGTAAGTTTTTAATCATTTTTATTGATTTATTACTAATGTTTATACAGTAAGTAATGATGTTTATAAATAACATCAATCTAAGCTAATGTGAAACTGAAATGTGCTACACTGAAATTGTCAACCATCGGATGAGCATTTCTGATGTAATAGTCATTACAGGCAGAATCGAAGCTCAAGGTTTAGTGAATTCATTAGATTCAGGTGCCTGTTTTTTTCCTGTTCAGAACATTTTTCAAAAGCCTGTGTATTCACCTCCTGTTGCGGTTTTCCATGATGGATCGTGTGGTGAGCGATGATCAAAGTCATCGTTAAGAGTCGCTGTCGGGAAGGAGTTGAGCCAGCAGCTTCATGTCCAGTTCTGTACCTGACCTGTATAGATATGTGCTGTGTAAAGTGTGCTGTAGGGCACCGCAGACACCAGGAAATTCCAGTTTCGAGATGTTCTGCTCATATTTCTCTCACCAGAATAGTGGAGACTATTTGAAGAGCCAAAAGGGCAGATGTATTCAAAATAGATTTTTTTCAGGGTACAGTAAAGAACCAGCAGTGGCCTCCTTATTTAATATTTCATTTTTCTGGAATAAATTAGTGGCAAAAGTCAGTCCTATAATAGCTAGTAAGACGGTCTATTAATTGTTACTGGTTGAATAAAAGCCCTTTTTTTGTTTTCTGTGAGCTATCTTTAGACATCTCACCATAGCTGTTTAGGTTCTCTTGTGGAGAGGTTAAAAAATGTCATACTCCCAAGTCTTTGCAAAAACACCAAGCACTATGACACGTTGCACCATGACACGTTGGCTTTGAAAAGGCTTATGTACCAACATTATTCTATACACTCAGATACTTGCCAATATTTCTGTATTACAGCATTATGTTCTTTGCAAAATGTGGTCCTTTAAATTTGAATAATAATTTTTAATTCATAACTTGACTTTTAGAAGAACCCATTCATCATTTAGAATTGACATTTTTCTTTTTCTTTCTCCCAACAGCCCCCGTCTCCCTTAAATTTGCCCAAATATCGAGGGTGTATTGAGTTTTCTAGCATGAATGATAAATTCATCAGCTTGTACAACTTCAAGAATGCTGTCAATGTGAATGTTGAAACACCGTGTAAAAGGTACTGTTAATAACAGTAATGAACACTAAAGTCTACATCATGGAGAAATGTAATGGCTATATCCAGTGTAGACTCATGACTCATGTGGATTTTGTGGATGGTTCTGTTTTTCAGATATAAACGAGGATCTGAGTTTTGGTACTTTGAAGGCACTGGATATGCAAAGATTGCCATCGGCAAGAGCGTTGGGACATTTAGGCAGGACATTCTATGCAGAGCAGAAAACGGGTTACTGTTCTACATTGGAAATGAGGTACTTAACTTGATCAATTCATGATAAAAAGCTATCTTGGTATATAAAGGTATGTAAATACATCTCTAAACAGAGCTGCATTTGGAACTTAAATTTCAAGGTTGAGACACCAATGTTTTTGGTGATAATGTTTTAGAAATGCACTTATAATGGTAATATACTGCAGAACAGAGCATTGTAATTTCTGATGATGTCTGGATTCTTAACCGAATGACAGCAGATGATGAAGTAAAGCACAGAGTATTGTCAATAACTTGAGCACAGGTTTCCACCCATGTCTTTGAAAGATACATGCTTTTTCTCCTGCTTAGTCCATAAAGAACATAAAATGAGTTAAATAAAATACTTCTAGGCATTTCACAAATCAGTCTTTGAAAGAAGGACACGTAATACTGTTGTCACCCCCTCTGCAGCCAGAGGGCGCTCCTGCTCTGTCCTGTCCTTGGTTTCCTGTGCTTTGCTGTCCTTCCTGTGTCTCTCTCTCTGGGGCTATATATTTCTGGGTCACTTGGGTCTGCTTCGCTCAGCATTGTCCTGAGATCCGCCTAGCATCCAGGTCGCCCCACGTCCGCTACCTGAGGGCATCGGTTTCTATATGGCATTTCCTGAACAGCTGAGCCCTGGCTAACCCCCGTCTCGCCACTACGCATGGGGTCTATTCACTCCTGTCATTCTACGGTCTGTCCCTTCAGACATCCGTGACAACTGTACAGAAGATATCTAATAGGTTTAAAATAAATGCAGATTGTATTTTGAGCTCCAGGTCTGTTTAACATGAACATGGGATGATTTGGTTTTGATACAGGACTCCTTCTACTCTGTGAGCATTGAAAACGGTTTCATAGTATGGAGGAGTAAAGAAAGGAACGCACCATTGAAGGAAAGCAGGGGTGAAAATAAAATATTTCCTTCGGTAAGAGTCCTTTTTTTTGTCTGCTAAAATATATCTTTTACGAATTGTTTATAAAAGCAATACAATACAAACATTGTTAAATGATGTGTTAAAATACAGATTTTGTGGACATATTGGTCCTTTTTAAGAATACATTGTACATCGAGATTCATGAATTTTATTAAGTGCTTACTGTGTGCAGTAAGGAACACTGATAAAAATACATTGTATTGTAAAACATTCATTGTTGACGTGAGTGGTATGAACTGTGAGGTTTGGAGTTTTGCACCATTCTTCTATAAGACGGGATGTTATAATACATTTTTAATAATGCTTTTGTAAAAGCATTCCCATTTTGCATTTCACTGCTCTTGTATCGACCCATTGACTGAATGGAGTTGCCTTTCTCTGTATTGGTTTTGTAGCATTGTGATTTGGTTTTAAATTGAGGAATTGTTCCCATTTCTAAATGCAATTCTAATAATTGGCAGGTAATTCTCTGCTCTTCCAATGTACAAATACCACGTGATGATGTGCTTCGCCAGACTGGTTGTGTGTGTTTTAGGATGTGGGTTTTGATGTCAGAACACTGTCACCACAGAGTCTATTCTGTGACAAGTTGTCAAAATTTGGTAGAAAATATACATAAGGAAAACAAACATCACCTGAAGTCTTGTAGTTGGGATGCTGTTATACCATCAAATGTACAATGCTCTATTTCTAACATTTTTATGTACTTTTTTATTTTCATAGGATACCTTAAAATCTTTTAACATAATTTTGACCCGAGATAAATTTATAATTTCTGGTGCTGAAAAACTGATCTCAGACTATAATGGTATTGGAACCTACACAGAATACTACATTGGAGGAATACCAATGTCCATAAGAGAAAGGTAAGAATTTTTACCTTAATGACACAGTATCGCTAAATTTCTGTAATTTACATAATTACATAATTTTCATGTTGGGAAAATATTACACTATGAGAATGATCTGCTTCTACTCCTTTTTAACTACGTTTGGGGCTATATTACTAGAACTTTACTTCAGGCAGTTAATCCAGACAAGGGTTTCCAACCTTTTATGTAAAGTATCCCTTTCTGTCCAAAAATAACATCTGAAGTAAGAAAGCAAAATGAAAGGGCCTATCCCGGCAAGCAACCGGCACAAGGTAATCTGACAGTTCATCCTTGGCTTTAGCTCCTGGTCATCACCATCTTCTTGCCCTCTCGGCGCTCCATTTATCTTGTCTGGAGCAGGAAGCACAGCTGATGCCTCCTCCAGTGATTGCTAGTGTCCTGTCAAACTGCATGTGATCTGCATGCTGCCATCATGGGCAGTGGGAGGCTTAGAAAAAAATACATATTTCACGGGGAAGGTACTACCCCTTTGGGACTCAGCCTTACGCGGTGTCACAGTGCCACTATGCCTTTGGACTGTGGGAGGAAACCAGAGCACCCGGAGGAGACCCACATGAATATGGGGAGAACATGCAAACTCCACCCCAGAAATTGAATCCAGGGCCTCAGCGCTTCAAGTCAGCAATGCTGACCACTGTGCCACCATTACACCCATTGTCATATGCAGTTATGCATTTAAATTATTAAATGTGATGTCTAAAAATATTCTAAACATATATTTTTTTCATTTATATTGTGGACTTGTTACAGCTTTCAGCTTCAATATATATAAATATCTTCAATGAAGTACGTCATTGAAATATTATTTTTATGGCCCTTATTTCACTGGTCCCCTATATTTGGCTCTTATTCTCTCCCCCAGTCTGATTTTTTCATTATACTTCCTTTGTTCCCCAGCAAAAATATTACCACTCCGCCTCTGAAAGGATGCATAAAAAATATTCAGAGCCCAGAAGGCAATGCTCAGTTTGAGGAATCTGTGGGTGTGAGTCCAGGATGTCCTAATGACTTCTTGGTAAGTGTTTGTTTAAAATGAAAATTTCGTTGTGACCTCTATGTTAGCATGTTTTCTTTTAAATTAAAATAGGGTTTAAGTACGAATAGCATACTGTACTTACTGAATTGTAAGAGCTTATACTATTATATAATTCTTCCTACTTCTTATAGTAGCTCAGTTTGAAACCAACATAAAATATGAATATTTCATGAGTTATAAATGATTTAAACCTATTCTTGCAGAACCAGTATTGAGTGTACTCTTTAACTCATCACAAAGATGAGTTTGTAATAAAACCAGGTCATTTTTCAGTATCAGTATGAGTTTGGTTATATTTTAATCTTCCTGTGTTTTCATTCTGCTCTGTGATTTGTGAACAACAATAAGACCAGACTGCTACCAAAATACTTATTGGTTTTAGAGTACTATATAGGTCAAAACACACATGATGCTCGGGTTGGCTTTTTGTGACCAAGGGGGTCAAAGGGTGGGGGGTGGGCTCAGACCCCAGGTCTGGTCACTGCTGTTGTACTTCTAAACAAGATACTTCAGATTGTTCCACAAATGTCCAGCTGTTGAAATAGATGCAAATGCAGGGCACGTGGGATTAAAGCATGTGACAAAGAATGAATAATAATTAATAATAACAGATATAATCTCGGTAGTCTTATTGGTTCCTGAAAGGAAGCTCTTGTTTATTGACCATCTTTGTCTTCCTCTTAGATTTCACGCGATGCAACTTTCAGTCTGGGCAGCTCTCTGACGACTTCGGCGGACAGCTTTGACCTGGGTAAAGATGTCATGGTGGCAATGGGCTTCCGGACCACAGAGAAGACGGGTCTCCTTCTTCACAACAGCCAGGCAGTAGGTTTCTTTTACAGCTGCTTTCTTCTTCTGCTTTCTTCTGCTGTAAGAAACTAACTGGCAATTCCAGAAAAAAATAACAAAGTGCAGAGAAGACACCATATACAAAGAGGTAATGGGGAAAAGGCAAGATAATTAATTCTTCTTCAGTGTAATGCCCGGATTCACTCATATCTTTTTTGTCACTGAGGAGGTTGCTTCTTCTCTTTTATAATGTACCACAGGCACTGATGAGGCAGCTGTCCGTAACGGCAGTCCCGAGTGTCCTCATTTTATCAGGATAACTTTACAGTTAGAGGGTGTGAGTTGCCTGATCAATAACTTAATGTATTTGTGTGCATCAGTATATTTCTCCTGAAGTTATTTTCTTCTATTCATTGTTAAATCTGGAAACAGCTTGCATAGAAAAACTTGGAACTGCAGTCAGGTTCTAAATGATGACGTACAGTACACACATATATTGTATACAGTTTATCTGTGTGTCTCTCCCCAAGTCCCTGTCCCTGTCCTGCACTCAGCCTTGACGTGCTGCAGCTCCAGTGTACGCCAACGACAATATCGACTACAAAAGCAGTCCTGCAACAAACAGATGTGTTCTAGCAGCGTCCACGTTTGTGCCTGTGGCTTCAAGAGCTTGAGTCAAAACTATTTCAGCTGCGCCCGGGACGAACCAACTTTGCTAGCAGAGCCTGTAGAGCATGAGCTAAAGTAATTGGGCTGGAAAATGACCATGAACAGCGACAGCTGAATAACGCAGCTACTGTACATTGCGTAGTGTACAGCTGAGTATCACAATACAGTACCTTTATGTTGTTTTTACCACGGGGATATTAAGACCAGATTAGCCCATTGCTCCTGCAAGCGGCAGAAAGAAATGTGGAAAAGTGTATTCTAGGAATACTGTAATAAAACTGGACAGGAACAGAAGCTGGCAGATGAGAGAACAAACATGACATTATTGAAAAAGTGAAAAAAAGGATGATTCACTACTAGAGTAATGTTGTGTTTTTTTCCATCGTTAGGATACTGGGATGGAACTCTCACTGGATAATGGCTTTGTGGTCTTTAAATTCAAGGATAAAGTATGGAAGTCAAACTATAAGTATGAAGATGGAAAATGGCACTACCTAACAGCAGCAAAGACGAGCCAAAGGTTTGTACAGTACACCAGGAATTGTATTTCAAAACAGTATCAGACAATACAAGCACTGAGGCAATGCTTAAGATGTTTTCACAAATCAGAAACTCACCTCTTTTAACCCAAACTCTCAACATAATCCAAAAATTTAGATATAATTAATAATAATTAGATTAATGCAGTACTATACCTTTCATCCCACAGCACTTTGTACATGCTCATTTAATCTAGCTCTGGAGTACCCATCCTGGGTGACACATAGCAACTGTAATACACCAGCAGGCAAGCTCAGCATAGTCACAAGTGCAAGTCAAAACATGAGAAATGACCATGGGGGAATTTTAGACAGATTATCCAAACCCAAATTGTAGTTTAACCGAAACGCCAGTGTTACCACCTCTAGTCTTTCAGAGAGTGTCATGGGATCTTCATGAACAATAATCAGAATCCTGTTACTGGTGATACTGGTGATACTGGTGCTTTGTAAATTCTATCCAAGATGAAAGATCGCCACCTTCCTGTCCCTCTATATCATTAAAAAATAAAGACACCTGGTTTTCCTTTGAGGTTTCCCATTCCAGTACTAATGCTAAGTCTGAGAAGGTCAGGCACAAAATAAGCCAGTTAAAGTTACAAATCCTACCAGGAATAAAAGATAGTACATTCTACGGAGGTGCATGACTCTTACAATGGCCTTGGTCCTACTGTACTTTTCCCATTTGTTTCTCGTACATAATTGCTACTCATTTCCAGAAGTTGTGTTTTTCATTCAAATTTGTTTATTCTACTGCTAGAATAATAGATGCACTTTATTGCACTAGGAAATATTTTTTTTTCTTAATTATTCCTCAGCATCACACTGCGCATTGATGAAGAAGATGAAGGAAGAGATCAGCCCTCATCCTCACTAGTTACGAGCATGAATACACCCAATATTATTCTGGGCAAAGACACATTTGAAGGTTGTCTTACCAATGTTTATATGAGAAGGTAATTTTGCACTAGCTACTAAAGTTTTTATTAGAAGCCCACTTTTTTAAATTTGAAGACACTTGACCTTAAACTTTTTTTACCCTGTGTTAGAAAAAAACTCTAATTTTAGGGGTTGTATGCAATCCTTTGGGACTTGCTGTGGGACACTAATCTTATCTACCAACAACGCTTTTATACATTTTAAGTATAGAAAGTATTTAACTTTCAGGACATACATTTATCATACTACTTAAAGTTTTGTTTTGAGGGTGGCAGTAACTTATACACATGAGTTAGATACAGGACACTTTGTATGTTAAATGCAATGTATAAGTATTGTATATGTTTTAGACAGATTAACTAGATGATATTTTTTCCTTCTAATACATTTAAAGATAATAAAGCCACCATTGTTAATCTAACAAGCTATTCCTTAAGCTATGAGAAACTTATTCCTTTATGGTTTCATTGCAGGCCAGTCCTCTACAAGCCGGAGGACTTGAGCAGATTCAGCTCAACGGGAAACGTGTCTGTGGGATCTTGCAGTGCTGAGAAACCACCCCTGTCAATGATGGCCAGAACCAGCCTCAGCCGCTCCTCTTTAAGGAGGGTGGGTATAAGAAGTTTTGGTTTCCTTGAGAGTTTGAAAGCAACAGCCTAAGCGGAAAACTACAATAGGAACTCCTTAAAATCACAAAGGTCCTTAATAACAAGCTTGTCCCTCAATATGGCGTTTTGTTTTAGTAGTGTGGTTTATGAATTACTCTCCTAGGAGTAGGGGCCACAGGCGGCATTGACATTAGAATACTTTTACAAGGGGAACTGCTGCAGCTCGAAGCTAAGGCAGGGGACATGGGAGTATGGAACAAGCTATCCGCTGTGTGGTTGAAGTGAACACATTGGCTTCTGTCAAGAAAATGCTAGATGAGATCTTTAGGTCAGTAAGCTGCTAACAGCTGAATGGGCTTGATGAGTCAAGTGGCTCGACTTCTCACCTTTCCTGTGCAGAAGACAATGTACAGTAGTTTCAAGTGATAATTAGATCCCAAACAGTTTGTATTAATACATGGTTTCTTCAATGTGTGTGTTTCTTTATGTGAGTCTTTAATTTCCATCTTAAACTTTATCTTAGTATTGGTAAGCATTATTTCTGCAAGGAAATTCACGAAGGAATTTATAAAACACAATTTCACACAGGGTTAAAGATTTAATTTTAAATTTTTGTCTATACAGTTTTATATGGGCATATACTGTATAGCTGATGTATTCAGTCAGAATGAACAATATTTTGTCAAACCATATATTTTAAAAATAATTTTGTTGAGTTATTCCAATATTTATGTTCTTATACTGCTTTATTTTCAGAGATGAAGAGAAGGAATTGGATGTTCAAAACGATGAAAAAGTGAACTGTAATGGACTTGTCATTATCGCTTCTTCATTGTGCTTTGTCAAAAAGTAACACTTTCAACCAGCAACCAACTTTGTGTTATATTTGAAACAATTAAGATCACCGTTTTTAGCACAAATTATAAAGATGGTAAAAGAGTAATTGTGTTTATTTTGGTACAATGGTACCAAACAGTACAAGCACTAGTATATACTGTAATTATTCTGCTTTTTCTGGTTCACAACAGCTTGTGTTAAAACAACAAAAAAAACATCACCGACATTAACATATTGTCTAAAAATGAAATAAATGTCGACATCTGTTAAATTCACTGTGCTGTACTCCATTATGCATTATCATTTTAAAATAAATGAGTCATTTATTACTCAATAAATTTGCATTGTACAATCATGTTTTAGATCTGTTTTGCATTCTAGTGACTAAACCCTTTCTTCTCTTTAACCCCTTTCGGCCTGAATTTTTATTTTGGGGTAAAAGTAAGGTCAAAAGTACTCATATATTGTAGTCATGTTTATAGAGAATAATAACGTTTTAAATTGTTTTTAATTGTTGTACATCAACAACAACAGTCCCATCATGTTTCTCTTATGTTATATATTATTAGATACATAAAATGATCAGTTTAAAACATTTTAAAGAATGATGAGCCAGACACACAGAATAATGAAAGACTGAGCTACAAACTGTCTCTCAAGAGTTCAGTGAAATGTGCAGTGAAACTTTAAGAACATTTTTTTCATTCACAGAGGATTAAAAAAGCAAAATAATGCTGAGATTGAATTGTCTTAGTGGCACATAATTCTCGTCTGTCTCTTTGGGAACTATATCTCTCTGTCCAGGGTCCGCCATGATTCTGTTGTCTGGTGCTTTCTGACGTGACCTGGTAGTTCCACAGGCTGGAGCCCAGATTCATACAGGCTTTTCAGCTGACAGTCCATGAAGGTTTAACAGAGGTTTAAAACTACACCACACAATTGAAATACCTCTTCTCTTTAGAACAGTATCTGATGGAATAAATAAAATCATATTAACTGTGAGATCTGTCACACCTCTTATTGCTGTGGGGAGGATTCTCATAAATGATGAGAGACTTGCTTAGGTTTCTTTTAAAAGAACAGCGCTAGACAGGAATGAAAGAAGCTGAATTGGGATCCTCTACACCAGCCATCCATATTACACATTAAAACTCCATTCTTAGATTTTCTTTTGTGCTTGTTTTACTACAAAGTGTGTATTTTATTATTTATTAATCTGCCAAGATTTCTAAGAAATATTGTTTGGTGATGATTATACACTGTTCTTTAGAAATTGTTTTGTGTTCATTAAAAATATATTTAACTACCTCATAGAGATGTTATATTTTTAAAGAAATTAAGTAGTTTAAAAGGTGTTTAAACACCTGCATGCAGGAAATTTTTACAAATCCAAACTTATTTCTTTTAATTCAACATGCAAACTGAGGGGCCCCTAGACCATTTATTTCTAAATAATCAAGCTTAAAACAGACAGCTAGCTTTTAGCTACTCAACAGTTATTTTAATAATGCTCTCGGTGGTGGCTACATGGTTTCACTGCTCATTTCTCTCCAGTGTAGGTGTACTCTAATGACAGGTTTTATAAAGAGTACCTAAAATCTTCCCACAAGACGAATGCTCAAAAAGAGCTCCCCAAAGAACTACAGCACATACAGTAAAATGTCATTGCCAATGTAAAAGCATTTTTTCAGCAAAGATGTTCAAATGTTCCTATTCCTGACAGGTTATAGTGCACCACGCTTTAAAACCCCATTTGTGTGTTTGTATATCTGGGTGTTTAAATACCCAAACAGCCGGAACCATTAGGCACTACCTGGGCATTGTGACTCTAGTGTTATGAGTCAAATATCAAAGTAACAGATTGCTTATAGTATGATATTCCCATTTGTCCTTCACACCAGCTTCTTGTTTATTTAAATTATATACCTTCCACTTTACTTTATTCTGATTTTTTCACTTTTCCTATATGTCCTGTCTAGCTAGTGCAGAAGTGTTCAGATAAAACATTTTCAAGCCACTTTCTGAACCATATAGTGCTGAAAGGCTTCAAGCCATTTGACAGTGGATAATACTTCCAATGTTTTGTGAGAATAGAATGGCTTTATGCAAGGGTTATAGTACTATACTATGATGAAAATAAAATTTGGTAAGGGCAAAAAATGCAAACATCTTCTCATAGCAAAGAAGTAGAAGGCCTTTGATTTATACAACCATAGTCGAATCCTAAAACAAAATGAACGTGTAATTTTTATAAATCAAATGACAGTTTTTTAAAAATGAAACAGAAGCAGAACTGCAGGTCAGTTGACTGATCACAAGCTTTTTAAAACCTGGATCCATGAATGAAGCAAATCTGACCAGCGCTTGATTTAGCCGATTCTACAAGTATCTGCTATTAGTCCGCTTCCAGTTTCAAAGGCTCCCTGTGGTCCCTGAGCTCATGGTGGAGAACCACGGCTGTAGAAATTGCAGCGTCTTTTGCTTTGAGGAATCCACATGAGTTTTGGATGGTATGAATGCTGTATTGTTGTGTAAAATTGCATGAAAAAAACATCAGTGTCAGTATGTATTAATTTCAGTTCAGCTGCATAACGCAGGATAATCTGTAATTGTACAGTTTTTACCAATCGGATTCTGGCTCAAGCAATACTTGCACTCCTGATCCTTTAAACACCATCTTTGGACGCAATACCAACACGTGGGCAAAATAAGTTTTGAAACTGAGTGTCTTTCTGTTTTAGCACAAATGCTTTCATGTTCAGAAAACTAAAGTGCACTGAATAAATGTCACATAGTGAATACTTACGGCATCTTCTATGAAATGTAAACGATTAAAAAAAAATAATTCAGTGTTTGGAAAAAGTTTTCATTTTATTATTGACGCTTGATTTGCAGAAAGTTTGTTTGAAATCTTGGCTGTGGTACTGTACTTTGCATAAGGCAGATAAAACAGATTCCTGACCATAATGTGAAACTACTGTAGTAAACACATTTTTTACATTAGCATTAAAACAATCATGTAAAATTACAGCATTACATCCATTTATCAGTAGATGGAAAGTACAAAGATTTCATTTTAATTCCACTAATATCAGGGGCCATTATGCTCCAGTGGAAGATGCAAAATGTATAAATGCAAATGAAATAATGAAGTATCATATTTAGTGAATTTGCAATGTAATTTGAAGAATATTTTCAGTGACATTTGTTGCCATGTACAGTACTTGCATTTATATTTATGTTTATGGAGGTGGTATGATAAGGCTTTATGCAAATGAGAAATAGGTACAGTAGCACCACACCCCTGATCCTGCAGGGCTGGTGTGTCTGCAGGGTTCTGGGTTCCTTTAGGGCTTCAGTACTTGAAGAGTTGGAAAAGCTGTTAAATTCTTGCCAAACAAGCTGATTTATGCTGATTAAAGACGTTAGAAAGAAGCCCTGCAGAGACACCAGCCCACTGGGAAACACCCTGGACTTCCCTGCTGCAGGGAGTACAGTATATATTAGTGGTAGACAGCTCCAGTCCTGGAAGGCTACAGCTGAGCGTTTACTGTATGTGATCACCCATTCTTTGGATCATAATAAAAAAAGTTTAATTGTTTAAGAATCACAATACAATGTTGCTGTGTCAAACAGACTCATACGAAACCTGACCCACCTGAGTAAGGCTTCTCAGCCGAAGGCTTGTTATTGTATCTTTTTACCTTTCAGCACAGAATTAACCTGTACAGGTTCCTTTGTAGCTCAAAGGCTGATGCAACCCTCAATTTGAACCTTATTTCCACACAGCAAAATGATCTATCCGTGGGGGAAAAAATGAACCGGCTTTCATTTACTTTAAGAGACTGCACGCTTGTGCAAGCAGCAGCGCCTCCGAGCTAAAAACATGTTCTCTTCTTTATTGCAAAGGGGAATGAAGTGAAAGAGGAGGCAATGGAGCTCGAAAGAGTGCAAAACACGTCTGGGTGCCGGCCGCCAGACCGCGTCAGAAACGCCTTCCAGCTCGGCGAGTCACATGGCCGACTGGAGTATAACGTCACTCCTCAGATATTTCAGGACAGGTATGGAATTCCCTTTTAATCTTTCTTTGTCTTGTCGTCATCGCCATCCTTTGTGTGAGCAGTAAAGCCTTACTGTGATGACAGAATAACTGGGATTCAGCTCTGAAAAAATGTCACCTTGCACATTGTGGCTGATTTAAGAACATTCAGATGTTTTACAGAAAAAAGGAAAATGTATTTCAGTATGGCTATAATAAGTACCAGTTCTGAAACAATGAAGTTTATTTCTAAAGCATTTCTCTTGAAAAAGCTCATGGGTGTGGGCTTTACATAATGAAAGAAAAAAGATTACAGACAATAAGTGTATATGCAATAACAGTACAAAAACAGCACAAATGATACATTTTAAAAATTCAATCATAAACAGTATTGTTTTAGGGAAGGGTGGCAGACCGGTATCTGTTCAGTACAGATTATAAACAGAAGCAGTTTAACACTGAAGTTTAATTTTATCCATGTTTCTTTGAAATACCAGCATAAAAGCATTGCATTTGTGAAGAAACATAAAGTGATCAAGTTTCACAATAACAGACAGATCTAAAAAGACAAGTTCTACTTACAAAATTTTGATACTTCAACAATAATTGGATAATTAAACCTACTAAAAATAGTAACTTTAATGTCCACCCAAATACTTAAAATAATCAGCTCAAGCTAGATCAGCAAATCAAAGGCAGTACTCTCATGTAGTAATACAAAACAGTTGGGGAACAAGAGTCATCAGTCATCAGTAACTGCCCAGCCTGGCTATGGTCTCTAAACAGTGTTTTTGCCATAGGAATTTGGAATAGGATTCTCCCTTGGTCTCATGTCTCATCACCATCATTTAATGCTCCTGGAAAAAAGTTTTAGCAGTAATGTCAAACCCTTATACAAGTTCTGCAACCATCCTTGATTTAGTCATAAAACAACAACAAGCACTCATGATTTTCACATAAGTGATTGTTTCTAGACAGGCTGCATCTGAAGGCCGTACAGCCATGAGCTCATCCTTGACTGTCTCTCTGCCAGTTTCTCGTTCCTTCACCCCCTTCCGCCAGTCTGGAGTAATGTATGGAAGCCCGTTTCCGCCAGGGAGTAAAAAAAAAACGCGCTATGGTATCTCAGAATTCTGACTTAGTATCTCAGAATTGCGACTTATCAACTCAGAATTACGACAGTATCTCAGAATTGCGACTTAGCAACTCAGAATTCCGACTTAGTAACTCAGAATTGCGACTTATCAACTCAGAATTACGACAGTATCTCAGAATTGCGACTTAGCAACTCAGAATTCCGACTTAGTAACTCAGAATTCCGACTTTATATCTCACATTTGCGACTTCGAAATAGCCATATTTCATTGTCTGTCCTTTTGTTATTGTAATGGATTCGGGTTCTAGGGCTTGTGCCCTCGCCGCTCCCACCCTAGTTCGTGCCTCGCTGCACTGGCTCACTTTCTTTAAGAACACTTTCTTTAACCCCGGCGGCCAGCATCCCTGTTATGCGCAGGGGAGGGCGGTGCCGTCACCATACTGCAACCAGATCGTACAACCTGTATGTCGGCCGTTCCGTTACACTATTTTCATGAATCGTACAGGATCATAGGATCTATAAGCCTGAAGACTTGTCCTGTACAGTGCCCTGATAAAAATCAAATTTACACTAATTTTTATAGAATCCCATTTCCGCCAGTGAGGCTTCCATAGTACCCAGATGGAATAGTGCACGGTGGGCTTTTTAAAAATAGTTTTTATTTACGTAGACAGAATATAAAATAAGATACAGAAATAGGCACTTCACATCCAGAAGAATTCACAATTATAAAAGCTGAAACAAACTTTTTACGTATTTCCATTGTATGTCCTTTTTTACTTAAAAAAGAAGGTCTTCTTTAGCTCAGCTGGCAAGACTCAGGTTCGAGCCAGTGTAGCGAGGCACGAACTAGGGTGGGAGCGGCGAGGGCACAAGCCCTAGAACCCGAATCCGTTACAATAACAAAAGGACAGACAATGAAATATGGCTATTTCGAAGTCACAAATGTGAGATATAAAGTCGGAATTCTGAGTTACTAAGTCGGAATTCTGAGTTGCTAAGTCGGAATTCTGAGTTGCTAAGTCGGAATTCTGAGTTGCTAAGTCGCAATTCTGAGTTGCTAAGTCGCAATTCTGAGTTGCTAAGTCGCAATTCTGAGTTGCTAAGTCGCAATTCTGAGATGCTAAGTCGCAATTCTGAGATGCTAAGTCGCAATTCTGAGATGCTAAGTCGCAATTCTGAGATGCTAAGTCGCAATTCTGAGATGCTAAGTCGCAATTCTGAGATGCTAAGTCGCAATTCTGACTTACTAAGTCGCAATTCTGAGTTACTAAGTCGGAATTCTGAGATACCATAGCGCGTTTTTTTTTTTTACTCCCTGGCGAAACGGGCTTCCATAGTAATGAGTAACATGCTCTACTGGCACTGCAAACATTTGCTTTGCAGTGCGTCCCTCCCCAGTGAGGGACGCATGAAATTAGAATGAATTTGGAACTTATACAGTTAGTAGCTTTAATGAACACATACTGTCCCTGTAACCGTCACACTCACAGGAAATGGAACGTTAGTGGTTCATACCTATTCAAACAAATGTCTAAGTATCAAGAAAGAATACTTTCTGTCAGGAGTGTGGAGTGCCTTAAGACAGTACTTAAGAAAACCACAGAGTCCATTCTAAAATGTTCCTATACAGATAAGGTCAGTTCTCAACTAGGCGCTTTCCCAGGCTGCTTGAGAAGTGCTGAGAAAGGAAAGAGCAAATTTTGCACTAGAGGTCTAGGAGCTTGGAGGAGTGTGCCTGCGAAACCAGAAACCTGATCAGCGAACGGTTTCCTTCCTAGGTCTCATATCTCACTCGACATCCGAACAAAGTCCCAGGAAGGCTTGATCTTTTACGCTGCTAATAAATTCGGGACCTCACATGTGGCTCTCTACATAAACAATGGACGGATTAAGCTTTCATTGAGTTCTCCTGGAAAGAAACGGAAAATATTTAATAAAGAAAAATACAACGATGGCAAATGGCACACAGTGAGTCCTTTATTTTATTTCTTGTCGTGGATACTCCCCTTTATATGGTGTGTTTATAGTCTTTATGACAAGCATTTGACACATCATGGTTAACAAGTTTATGATGGTTTGGTAAGTACTGTGTGTAGTTCCATGTCAGTAATAAAATCCAAATAACTGCTTTAAAAATATGTGTTTTATGTTACATATTACAAATTTATAACTCACAAACTGGAGCTTCATTTTGTTTGAAATTTAGGGCTACTTTTATAATATTTGATTTATAGAAAAAGCAAGTAGTCTTCATTACTAAGCATTTCCAGAGCAACCCTAACAGCACACGGTTGGCTATTTTTAAATTGCCAAGCTTTATGATCTATAGAACCATGTATTTGAATAGAAATAAACAAGGATGTCATGGGTTGCACAGTGGCATGTTGGTTAACATTGCTGCCTCACAGCACTGGAGCCCTGGGTTAATTTCCCAACCCTGGGGTGCTGTCTGTGTGGAGTTTGTATGTTCTCCCTGTGTTTGTGTC
Organism: Lepisosteus platostomus; assembly: GCF_059453375.1. Taxonomy (NCBI): domain Eukaryota; kingdom Metazoa; phylum Chordata; class Actinopteri; order Semionotiformes; family Lepisosteidae; genus Lepisosteus; species Lepisosteus platostomus. The sequence continues at coordinate 2,284,212 of NC_142618.1, read as the reverse complement.
AGTTTCCTTTGGGTGCTCCGGTTTTCTCCCACAGTTCAAAGACGTGCTGGTGGGTTTATTGGTGTCGGTGTTTGTATCTGTATCCGTGCATCTGTCCCGCAGTGTACTGCAATCTACTGCAAAGGTGTCCCATCCCGTCCAGGGTGTACCCTGGCTTGCACCTTTTGCTTGCTGGGATAGACTCCAGTTAGAAATATCGCTATGACTGTATTCCATCGCTTGAAAAGGGACAGAATTCTTATTACTGCTGTACAAATGTTCTGTAGGTCATGTTCAGTTGGGAAAAACGCAGCTTCCGCCTTGTCGTTGACGGCCTCCGCGCACAGGATGGCGACTTCACCCAAGTCAGCTCTCTCCAGTTGCAGCCACCAATTTATCTGGGAAACGTTCCTGCCTTAAGTGCCAGCTCAAAACTCCAGGTAATGTCCTGAGCCCAGGGCGAGCAGGGCAAATTTCAGCTCGTGTTAAAGTCGTTCTGCAAGGAATGCTTCTGAATTTAATTTTGTTGCTGATGAAGAACGGAAAAGTGATTTAAAGGAGATGTGTCACACAGATACTGAGTTATTTTATATTAGTCAGAATGTTCTTCTGAAAGGTTAAATCTACATTGAGCATTGCAGGACATTTTAAAAAACAAGTTATTACAAAATTCATTTAAATGTTATAAAACACATCTCAGGTTGTGTTTTGCAATTCAGGATCCCTTTTGTTCATTAAACTGATTTTAATTTCTTTTCTGCATCAGATCCTTCCTAAAAATAGTGTCGTTGGGTGTATCAGGAATTTCAAACTGAATGATCGACCAATGGCGGAGCCCACTGACAACTATGGAGTCCCTCCTTGTTTTGAGGGGAACATGGAAAGTGGGGCCTACTTCTCAGGAAATGGAGGATATGTTGTTTTAGGTACCTGATTTTCATTTTCACGGTGAAAACGTCAAGACAATTGTGTAAAAAACAGATGACATCATGTGTGAAAAGCATTTGCTTCCTTTAGTGAAATTCAACAGTCCAAGAAAACTGATGCTAGTCCAAGAAATGACCTACAGTAGTTTGTATATCTGTCTGCATTTCCTGACTTTTTGTGGAAGGGGCTGCCTGCATTTACTAAACTTTTTAATGGAAGGAGTCTGAACATCTTTATTAGTTCAATCTGATTTGAGAAGGAAGCTTGAAAAATCTGAACAACAAGCCAGCATCTTGTTGCACAATTTACATTTTGTGCTTCTGGAGGGCCTCACCAAATATAATATAGGCACAGTTGTCTATTATTGTTTCACTGATGACACAACTTTTGTTAACTTTAATACAACTCTTGAAGTAGACCTTCTGCCTGCTGGGGTAACAGCAGAATTTGTGTGTGTTTTGGAAGCAAGCCGACCCACTGTGATGGTGGGTGGGAAGTAGTAATGAGCTGCTCTACCTATTTAGTTAATTGTAATTATTTATTAGTTATTACTAAAATCTTAGCTATTAATGGGATCTGACAAATATCTGTTTTGAGCAAGCTGAGGAAATATTTGACACTTGAACTTCAATGCAAAGTTTGTTTTAGATACATGCAGTATATTCAACTTTTGACTTACTACAAACAGGTCCAGTTAATTCTAAATTCTTATGTTGGATGCGGAATATATAGACTGAATTTATAGACACAAAGTCTGAAATTGTGTGAAATTTTATATACAGTACGTGTATGGGCAAAGACATAAAGCCAATGTGTACAAACAGCTCTTTTCCACAATATCTTCCTGCGGTGTAATCCCACAGTTAACGCTACCTCCTAATATGTCTATTATTTTTCAGACAAATCCTTTGTTGTTGGTGTAAATTTCGAGCTTGTGTTTGAGATTCACCCAAGAAACCTGACCGGTGTCCTTTTCCACGTCAGTGGTCAGAGTGGACATCACCTGAGTTTATTTATCAAAAAGGGAGAGGTAAGAATGGAAATATTCAGTCTTACATTTCACAGCGGTAGATCTGCTGGGTGCAACATGGATTTGTTTTCATAAAGCAGTAATACAGCTCTACCAGACACAGAGAAGGCCTTCAATTAAATATTCAGTTGCAGAGTATATATTTTAGACATCTGTATCGTATTTAGCACAAAGCCTACATTTCTGTCGGCACAGACAGTTTACTTTGAACATGTTCTATTTTACTCTCACTCCTCCTCCCTCCCAACCTTTGTTCTCCCGCTACTTTACCTTTGCCTACTGCCCTGTCTCTCTCACACCTGAAGAAGGCTCCACGGCCGAAACGTTGTGTTCTCTTTCTTCTTTTTTTCAGCATGGAATAAACCTATTACATGTTCTATTTTATATTGTTGTTTTTGTCACCCTTGGGTTTTCATATGAATAATCAGCCTGCTGTGAATGTTCTTGTCAGGTCATTGTGCAGGTTAACAATGGAGCTGGTGACTTCAGGGTTGCTGTAACTCCACAACCCACTTTTTGTGATGGAGCTTTTCACCGTATAGCAGGTACACACATTCAGATTCACAAAATATTCTCTTTTGCTCTGTTACTGGATTTGTAGAACTGTTCTAAAAAATGCCAGTTTTACAGAAACTAAAAAACATTAATGTTGGTGTTTATGAGCACAGCTCTAAAATAATGTCTGAGCAGATTTCAGGGACAACTTGAGTAGTTCATGTTTTTCTCTTAACGTAAGGTCATAAGATGATATACCCTCCAAACCTGGAGATTTTTATTCAGACTGATGGGCTAGTTACTTTAATTAAGGTGATATACTGCCAGTCCTCTTTTGTCTGGAATTAATTTGCAAACAAGTTGATTGTAAGCTCAAAGATGTTACTTATGTTCCCTTAGTAATTAAAAGAAACAATGTTGTGCAACTGGATGTGGACACAGAGGGTCGCTATACAGTGGGACCATCATCTTCGTATACAACACAGACCAGAGACCCTCTTTATGTTGGCGGCATCCCAGGTAAAGTGCCAGCAGAGCAGCTTGATGATGGAGCTGCACAGTGTCCATCACTGACAGTGCTAACAACCAGTATTTTACTAGCTTGTTAGGTCCATCTCGCACAGGCCAAGTACTAGAGGGCCACCAGGATTGACATATTTCCTTGTACGTTTCTGCATTTTCTTTTTGAGTGTCTAAAAGAGATACAGTTCTCTTCACTGCTGAATAGTTTTTAATGGAACATCTGGCAACAGCTGGATCAAAAAACATCCTTGCAGACTTAATGTCCAGGATAGTATTGATCTTTATTTATCCCTTCATCACCCAATTCCTTCAGGTGTATTTAGTAAATAGTTTAAGGATGTTTTTTTAATGCAGAAGCTCTGTAAAATTTTCTTTTTTTCTTATTTACAAGATTGTCATTTGAACTAAAACCGTAGTAAACCTCCCCACGTAATTTCACTGTGAAAAAAAAAATCTAGCTGCCACCATCAGCAGGTCTTGCATTTTATTTCTGAGCAGTTTTTAATTTGGAACGCTCATGTGATTCTCTTACTGGAATTAGTGAAGCTGGTAAAAATGAATGAAAGTATCCAAGCCATTCTAATGCTTAAAGCTTAAACACCTGAAGGTTGGCGACTATTTCTATGCCGCAGTGTGGCACAGATGGGCACCCTGCTGTCTGCTGTACCCTCCACAGCGTTGAACGTGCAGTGCGAGAGTCTCATCACACACACACATGCCATTCCCATCGCATTGTGAGCGGTGCTTGTTTTTTCTATCCTCCATAGATCCCTCGCAGCGTCCAGAGCTCCCTGTCAGCGCCAGTTTTGTTGGCTGCCTGCAGAATGTGCGCATCAACGGGGACCTGGCTTCCTTTTCCAAAGCAGTGGAAGTCTACGGCCCTGTCAGTCTCCGCTCCTGTCCGGCGAGCTAGAGAGAGAGCGCTGAAAAGGGACGCCTGGCCACGAAGTGCAGTTCCTGGCAGGGATATAAACAAGGCTGTAGTTCTGTAGCCCCATTTGTTTTTAACGATAAGTACTGTAAGTCTAAGTGTTAGGCCTTTTATCTACTTTTTATTATTTGGAGATAAGTTATTATTATCCATCGGTCCGTGCTGTACTGTAGCGTACAGCTTTCTGGAATACTATAGGGATTGATACCTGTCAGTCTCTACTGTAAGAAACTAATTCACTAACATGCTACCATGCACAGTGTAGTAGGTATCTGCTCTTAAAAGACTCTGTTTAAACTCCTCCGTGTCTGTTTTAAAGGGGCCAAGTCTACAGTAAATCAAACACACGCTTTCCATATAAGTTCTTCCTTTTCAGGGAGGTACCTGTCATTCTCCCTTCCTCCTGGCACCTCTGTCAGATTGTAAGGAAATGGGTAGTTTCACTCTGGATAGATAATACAGGAAAATAAACACCAGCACGTTTTTTGAGTGGCAAGAAACAAAAATCTCTCTCTTTCTTCAGTCTTGGTCCTTTATTATTCAGCATTTAATTTGGGAGCTTGACATTTTAAGACAGCTCTCTGAACAATAAACTATAAACATTATATCCAGAAATGTTTCCATATTGCATTATATGTTATTCATAAGGTCAGTGCTTTGGCTAAAATAAACCCCAAAATTTGTATTTCTCAATCCTGAATGAACTCGTAGGTGACTGTGGTGGGGGTCCTACGTCTCTGTCAGACTTTTTGACATGAGCCAAGCGATTAAGAAGAGAGGCTCGGATTCCCCCTATAAAAACATCAAACGCTGTAGCTGCGACTACAAATACCATTGGTGACCACTAGAGGGCTCTTGCTGAAGTAGCAGAGAAACAGTTCGAATATCGTGTTCTAAGACAACGTACACTTTTCCAATGAAGAAGACATCATTTACAGGTATTTACAGTGACAGGTGCCTCGAAGCTTAATATCTTATGGGGAAAACAGAATATGGTTTCGAAAAAAAAGCATTACCGTAGTAAAATCATTGTTAGAACTGCTATGTATTTCAGAAAAAGTCATTGTAGTAGGTATTTTTAGTGAAAATAAATACTGTGAACGTAAAATATCCTCCCCCCCCGTAATCCAATTACTACACGTGCCGATAAATTAGATGATTATTACGGTATTATTCTTTCTCTTGTATTGGCGTTCAGTTTTTTGTATTCTTAGTAGTCTGCATCTTTTTAAAAAACTTTTTAACGTCTTGTTTTTATACGGAGCCCGGGAGGGGCCTTCAGTAAGAAAAATATATATCGAGGGAACGATTTACAATTCGTGCACACGAAATAACGAAATCGTTCCCTTGGTTTTCTTTAACTCGTGCGCACAAAATAACGTTTTCTAACTCATCTGTGCAGTAGCTACAATGTCCTAATAACTTATATCCAAACCAAAATAAACTAAATAAGCTCATCTCTATCCATTATCCTAATCTACAGCAGTGTCAGTTAGGCTTTATTGTACCAATATAAAATGCACTGTAACGTGTTAACAAGCGTTTGATAGCGTTGTTGTCAGGAGCCGGGAATAATGCTGGCGTTTTAGAAAATTTCTATGTGCGTGCGACTACCGTGACACAAAGAAAATGAAGGAAAGAGTTAGAGAACATTATTTCGTGTGCACTAATTAAAACGAGGGAACAATTTAGTTATTTTGTGCCTATCCCTCGATATAACTTTTTTGTGCACACGAATTGTAAATCATTCCCTCGATATAACTTTTTTGTGCACACGAATTTTAAATCGTTCCCTCGATATAACTTTTTTTTCCTACCGATGGCCCCTCCTGGGCTCCGTATTTTTATGACTTTAATAAATGCAGCGCTTCCGTGCTCTTATACAGTTCATTACAGCACAGTGATAGAAGAGCAAATACTTCATGTTTCCAATCACCTTGGTTTTCTGTTATTCATTACAACACGTATATGATTTTGTGCGTCTGTGTTGTGATTGAGAAACAACATTTATGTCGAGAAAAAAATCATTTTGTTGATTTGAAATGGTCCAGCTTGAAATACTGTATGTTTTTGACATTCCTATCTCCCGAAAACAAATGTACTGATTAGACTTTTCTTACAATAAAAAAACAAGGTAGGATTTTGTCTTTTTTTTTTTTGCAGTGACTGTAATTGCTTTACAAAACTTCAACAGTCCATTTGACTCACAAATGGATGTTATTGCATATTAACTACAAAAGGAAATAAAACATGTGTCACAGAAACAGGTAACAGTAGTCATCTAAAACTCTGCTTGTCAAATCTGTGTAATTAACTATCCCATGCGTGGTACAACATATGATACATTTTTAAATAAATCTTTTCATTTTCATTGGAATTCATATTTTAGAACATTGATATTTTTTCTTAAACTCCAAGCTGATCTTGCATACTCTCTGTCTGCAAGAAAGGATCTTGAGTTATAAAACCATATTTTGTATAAGTTTGAGAAAACTGCTTCTTTCTGTTGGTGGAGATCTAATTACAGGTACAAGACCACTATGCCAAAGAACAGATCATTCATGTAACATTGACATTTCAAGACAAAGTCTGACACACTGAATTTCAAAACCAAATATAATATCAAGCCTAACAATTACCCTACAAACACCCAGAGTAAAACATCTGTAACATGCCATACCCTCATTTAAAAACATCAGACTATCTGTTACAGTCTTTTGTAAGACTTAAACCTGAACCTACAAATGACCTACCCTGTAAACCTGGAATAAAGATTGAGAATGACCTTTGGATTGTAAATGTGTAAATATGTGCAAATTGAGAATGTTCATGTGACAAAATCAATATCGTGGCAGTATGATTTAGTGTAGTCATGGTGTAAATATAGTGATGTTAGCCAGGGCTAAACCTGAGATACAGTCAGTGGTGTCGTCTCTTGGCAAAGTGTTTGAATAAGCCAGGTGTGAGCCTGGTCAGTACCTGGATGGGAGACCTCCTGGGAAAAACTAAGGTTGCTGCTGGAAGAGGTGTTAGTGGGGCCAGCAGGGGGCGCTCACCCTGTGGTCCATGTGGGTCCTAATGCTCCAGTATAGTGATGGGGACACTATACTGTAAACAGGTGCCGTCCTTCGGATGAGACGTAAAACCGAGGTCCTGACTCTCTGTGGTCATTAAAAATCCCAGGGCGTTTCTCGAAAAGAGTAGGGGTGTAACCCCGGCGTCCTGGCCAAATTTCCCATTGGCCTTAACCAATCATGGCCTCCTAATAATCCCCATCTATGAATTGGCTACATTACTCTGCTCTCCTCCCCACTGAGAGCTGGTGTGTGGTGAGCGTTCTGGCGCACTATGGCTGCCGTCGCATCATCCAGGTGGATGCTGCACATTGGTGGTGGTGGAGGGGAGACCCCATTACCTGTAAAGCGCTCTGAGTGGAGTGTCCAGAAAAGCGCTATATAAGTGTAAGCAATTATTATTATTATTATTATAAGCCAGTCTGAGACAGACAGAGTCTGTCTATATATTGGCTATATATATATGTGTGTGTGACTAAATGGGTGATTCCGGGATGTTGATCTTTTCCAACACACTGTGTTTCTGCCATTTCTACTTCTTTTCCTGTTGTGAGATCTATCAGCCTGAGGCTGTCCTTGTTATGGATTCGGTAAGAGAAACCGAAACCAGTGAGTGAACCACTTGCAGGAGCTGACAAAGCCTAGCCGTGATCCAAAGAAAGCCGTAGTCGAAGGAACGAGCCGAGAGTCCAGGGGAAGCCAGAGATCCAAAAGGGAACGAGTTACCGAAGCCAAAGCGTGATCCGAAATCGTAGACAATAGAGCAATCCGATAGTCCAGGGGTAGCCAGAGATCCAAAACAGAGCGTGAGTAACGAAGCCAAGCCGTGATCCGAAAAGCTGTAGTCAAAAGGGGAAAAACCGTAAACCGAAAGCCAAGAAGAACACAAGGTAGAAGAAGGAGTAGCGCAACCAGGAAGCTCGAAGGGAAAACCAATACTGAGCAAGGAGGTAGGGAAAGACAGGTGTTTAAGTAGGATGAGACGGGGGTGTGGTGGTGAATAGGAAAACTGATAGGTAAACTGATGGAGTAGGGCTACGCCTACTTCTGCCTCTTCCGTTGCCGGGAGGCAGGGATCGTAACAGTCCTGGGAAATACTCTCACACAGGTTGGTGTCGATACTGTAATCCTTCACGTTTGTCTTGAGGACATCTCTGAAGCATCCGTGCTGCTTCTGTGTTACAGTGTGACTGCCTGTGTGATTCCATAGTATGAAATAAGTAATGTTGTTTTCTGAAATAAGGAAAATGTAATATTAATGATATTGTTTGTTGTTGGGTGAGTTGATTTCTGTTAAGTCCTTGGTGTTCAAGTTTCACTGTATAATGTAACTAAAAAAAGAAAGCAATTCTTCTTGGTAAAATTGCAATCTTGTTTATTGCTCCTTATTATCAGTTACAGTTTTGTACCGTTTTGTTTTTGGCAGAATTTTGAATTGGATGTTACTGATAGCTTGAGTGGGATGACTTTAACCCTGTAGCTGATACAAATGATTATACTGCTAACCTTATTATTACACATCCTTGACATAACAATGTCCTTTTAAAAACTACATACACTTACTAAAAAGAAAGGTGAAATTACATTTCAGCTCAATCCTGCAATTGCATGTAATTGGATATACAGTACTGTGTTCAGAATCCATGTTGCCAGGCAGCAGCTCAGTTAGTAAGTGTAAAATAGTAATTGAGTGTGTTTAATATGTGTATTAAAGCTCAACGTTTACATTTCTTCTGATGCTCTTCAGAATTCTGCTTCCATTTTAAAATGTATTTCAGATGTACAGAATCCCTTCAGAATTCAATTTCAATAAACACTAAATGAAAGCTGCTAAATGTAAGCATTCTGTTGCTAAAATAAATGATTTTACTGTATTCGTGAATCTGCACTGCCCCTCATTACTCTATACATCTACTGTATATTATATCATAGGGACAACCTAGGTTTGCAGAGATGATTGGTTTAAAGTCAACTTACTTTAAAATAAGAAAGGAGAACATAGACAGGGAAAGATATAATACCTATAAATGAGTTGGATTTCACATTCAAGTAATATTTTTTCAGATCACTAGAGGAGATGTGATGCATTGCTAGAATTGTGCTATTTTGATTACAGAATAATATCTCGATATCTTAGGTTTTTGTTATGTAAGGGTCTACACAATGCTGTTTATTGTAGTATTATATAATAGAGCTTTGGTCAGGTTTTTGAGCAACAGCTTATTAATTTCACAGAACTGGTACATTTCTCTTAGAATTATTGTCCATCCATTCATCATTAGAAAGCTGCTTTTTCCTGTAAGGACTGTGTCAGCCTGGAGTCTGCCAGGAAGTTTACAGTAGTGTGAAGAGTGGGAGTGTGTCCTGAGTGGGCTGCCAGCCGATTACCAGACACACACACAAGCAATTTAGAGTTACCAATTAACCTAATCAGCATTTCACTGGTGGGTGAGGATATTGATTAGCATAAATAGGAAAAAAACTGAAATTGTCTTTTTTTGGTGCTGATTCCAAATGATGTGAACTAATGCACCTTTACAAAAGTAATCACTGTTACTGTGTGTACAGTGTTTCTGAGCCTCTCTGGGCATCGCATTTAGACGTACCCTAATCAAAAAAGTATGAGAGGGAAATAACCAAAACCATTGATCAAAGTTCTTGAATGAAATTCAGTAATGCATGGTTACTATTTTTGATCCCATGACTCAGTTTCGGGATACATCTGCGGTAGAAAGCGCCACCGAGGCTCAAGAGAGTTTCTGGAAAAACAAAATTCAGATAAGAATACAAATCAACCCATCCTAAACCTGACTTGGCCCCAAAATCCAGCGCTGAGCTTAACAATTGTGTAAGTGGAGTGTGAATGCTAACCCTAACCTTACCTGTGGTGTTAAGTGAGCATTTCCGCCATCTATATCTGAGCCTCTCTGGGCATCAGATTTTAACATGCTCCCCAAACCTAAAGGTATGAGGGGGAAACAATCAAGTTGAGTAAATCTCTAAATAATAATTAGAAATAACTTTTGATCAAACTGATTCAGTTTTGGGATACAATTGCCATGCAGTGACCCGCGACATCCAAGACCACTGATAGAAGCACTTGCATTTCAATGAGTTTCAATCATGCTTGGTTACTCGTGTGATCCGATTGACTCAGTTTTGGGCTACAATTGCCGCGTGCTGCACCGCGACATCCAGTTTCGGAAAAAAAGAATTTTCAGCAAGGATCAGGAAACCACTTGTCGTAAACCAGACTTGGGCACCAAAATCCATCCCTGAAAATAAAAATTCTCTGAGAAGTGTGGAAATACTGATCCTTACCCTACCAGGGGTGTCCACAGAGCATTTCCGCGAACTATCTGAAGTTCTCTGGGCATAGGATTTTGAGTTGTTCGCCAAACCAAAAGAAATGAGTAAGAAACAATCAAGACCACGGATAGAAGCACTTGCATTAGAATGAGTTTCAATCATGCTTGGGTACTCGTGTGATCTGAGTGACTCAGTTTTGGAATACAACTGTCGCGTGGAGCACCGCGACCTCCAGGCACCCCGGAGTTTCTGAAAAAAAATTTTCTGCGATTTTCACGAAACCACTTTTCTTCAACTTGAATTGGGCTAAAAATCCATCCCTGAAAATAAAAATTCTCTGAGTAGTGTGGAAATGCTGATCCTTACCCTACCTGGGGTGTCCACAGAGCATTTCCGCGAACTCTATCTGAAGTTCTCTGGGCATAGGATTTTGAGTTGTTCGCCAAACCAAAAGAAATGAGTAAGAAACAATCAAGACCACGGATAGAAGCACTTGCATTAGAATGAGTTTCAATCATGCTTGGGTACTCGTGTGATCTGAGTGACTCAATTTTGGAATACAACTGTCGCGTGGAGCACCGCGACCTCCAGGCACCCCGGAGTTTCTGAAAAAAAATTTTCTGCGATTTTCACGAAACCACTTTTTTTCCAACTTGAATTGGGCTAAAAATCCATCCCTGAAAATAAAAATTCTCTGAGTAGTGTGGAAATGCTGATCCTTACCCTACCTGGGGTGTCCACTGAGCGTTTCCGCAAACTCTAGTTGAAGTGCTCTGGGCATGGGATTTTGACATGTTACCCAAACCAAAAGGAATGAGTGGGAAACAATCAAGACAACAGATAGAAGCACTTGCATTTGAATGAGTTTCAAGCATGCTTGGGTACTCCTGTGATCTGAGTGACTCAGTTTTGGAATACAAGAGTCGCGTGGTACACCGCGACCTCCAGGCACCCCGGAGTTTCTGAAAAAAAAATTTCTGCGATTTTCACGAAACCACTTTTCTTCAACTTGAATTGGGCTAAAAATCCATCCCTGAAAATAAAAATTCTCTGAGTAGTGTGGAAATGCTGATCCTTACCCTACCTGGGGTATCCACTGAGCATTTCCGCAAACTTTACTTGAAGTGCTCTGGGCATGGGATTTTGACATGTTCCCCAAACCAAAAGGAATGAGTGGGAAACAATCAAGACAACAGATAGAAGCACTTGCATTTGAATGAGTTTCAAGCATGCTTGGATACTCGTGTGATCTGAGTGACTCAGTTTTGGAGTACAACTGTCGCGTGGTACACCGCGACCTCCAGGCACCCCGGAGTTTCTGAAAAAAATTTTCTGCGATTTTCACGAAACCACTTTTCTTCAACTTGAATTGGGCTAAAAATCCATCCCTGAAAATAAAAATTCTCTGAGTAGTGTGGAAATGCTGATCCTTACCCTACCTGGGGTGTCCACAGAGCATTTTCGCGAACTCTAGTTGAAGTGCTCTGGGCATGGGATTTTGACATGTTCCCCAACCCAAAAGGAATGAGTGGGAAATAAGAAAACAGATAGAAGCACTTGCATTTGAATGAGTTTCAAGTATGCTTGGGTACTCGTGTGATCTGAGTGACTCAGTTTTGGAATACAACTGTCGCGTGGTACACCGCGACCTCCAGGCACCCCGGAGTTTCTGAAAAAAAATTTTCTGCGATTTTCACGAAACCACTTTTCTTCAACTTGAATTGGGCTAAAAATCCATCCCTGAAAATAAAAATTCTCTGAGTAGTGTGGAAATGCTGATCCTTACCCTACCTGGGGTGTCCACTGAGCATTTCCGCAAACTTTAGTTGAAGTGCTCTGGGCATGGGATTTTGACATGTTCCCCAAACCAAAAGGAATGAGTGGGAAACAATCAAGACAACAGATAGAAGCACTTGCATTTGAATGAGTTTCAAGCATGCTTGGATACTCGTGTGATCTGAGTGACTCAGTTTTGGAGTACAACTGTCGCGTGGTACATCGCGACCTCCAGGCAACCCGGAGTTTCTGAAAAAAAAATTTCTGCGATTTTCACGAAACCACTTTTCTTCAACTTGAATTGGGCTAAAAATCCATCCCTGAAAATAAAAATTCTCTGAGTAGTGTGGAAATGCTGATCCTTACCCTACCTGGGGTGTCCACTGAGCATTTCCGCAAACTCTAGTTGAAGTGCTCTGGGCATGGGATTTTGACATGTTACCTAAACCAAAAGGAATGAGTGGGAAACAATCAAGACAACAGATAGAAGCACTTGCATTTGAATGAGTTTCAACCATGCTTGGGTACTCGTGTGATCTGAGTGACTCAGTTTTGGAATACAACTGTCGCGTGGTACACCGCGACCTCCAGGCACCTCGGAGTTTCTGAAAAATAATTTTCTGCGATTTTCACGAAACCACTTTTCTTCAACTTGAATTGGGCAAAAATCCATCCCTGAAAATAAAAATTCTCTGAGTAGTGTGGAAATGCTGATCCTTACCCTACCTGGGGTGTCCACAGTGTATTTCCGCAAACTCTAGTTGAGGTGCTCTGGGCATGGGATTTTGACATGTTCCCCAAACCAAAAGGAATGAGTGGGAAATAATCAAGAAAACAGATAGAAGCACTTGCATTTGAATGAGTTTCAAGCATGCTTGGGTACTCGTGTGATCTGAGTGACTCAGTTTTGGAATACAACTGTCGCGTGGTACACCGCGACCTCCAGGCACCCCGGAGTTTCTGAAAAAAAATTTTCTGCGATTTTCACGAAACCACTTTTCTTCAACTTGAATTGGGCTAAAAATCCATCCCTGAAAATAACAATTCTCTGAGTAGTGTGGAAATGCTGATCCTTACCCTACCTGGGGTGTCCACTGAGCATTTCCGCAAACTCTAGTTGAAGTGCTCTGGGCATGGGATTTTGACATGTTACCTAAACCAAAAGGAATGAGTGGGAAACAATCAAGACAACAGATAGAAGCACTTGCATTTGAATGAGTTTCAACCATGCTTGGGTACTCGTGTGATCTGAGTGACTCAGTTTTGGAATACAACTGTCGCGTGGTACACCGCGACCTCCAGGCACCCCGGAGTTTCTGAAAAATAATTTTCTGCGATTTTCACGAAACCACTTTTCTTCAATTTGAATTGGGCAAAAATCCATCCCTGAAAATAAAAATTCTCTGAGTAGTGTGGAAATGCTGATCCTTACCCTACCTGGGGTGTCCACAGTGTATTTCCGCAAACTCTAGTTGAGGTGCTCTGGGCATGGGATTTTGACATGTTCCCCAAACCAAAAGGAATGAGTGGGAAACAATCAAGACAACAGATAGAAGCACTTGCATTTGAATGAGTTTCAAGCATGCTTGGATACTCGTGTGATCTGAGTGACTCAGTTTTGGAGTACAACTGTCGCGTGGTACATCGCGACCTCAAGGCAACCCGGAGTTTCTGAAAAAAAATTTTCTGCGATTTTCACGAAACCACTTTTCTTCAACTTGAATTGGGCTAAAAATCCATCCCTGATAATAAAAATTCTCTGAGTAGTGTGGAAATGCTGATCCTTACCCTACCTGGGGTGTCCACTGAGCATTTCCGCAAACTCTAGTTGAAGTGCTCTGGGCATGGGATTTTGACATGTTACCTAAACCAAAAGGAATGAGTGGGAAACAATCAAGACAACAGATAGAAGCACTTGCATTTGAATGAGTTTCAAGCATGCTTGGGTACTCGTATTATCTGAGTGACTCAGTTTTGGAATACAACTGTCGCGTGGTACACCGCGACCTCCAGGCACCCCGGAGTTTCTGAAAAAAAAAATTTCTGCGATTTTCACGAAACCACTTTTCTTCAACTTGAATTGGGCTAAAAATCCATCCCTGAAAATAAAAATTCTCTGAGTAGTGTGGAAATGCTGATCCTTACCCTACCTGGGGTGTCCACTGAGAATTTCCACAAACTCTAGTTGAAGTGCTCTGGGCATGGGATTTTGACATGTGTAGCGGCGAGGCTTAATAATAATGCAGAATTAAGTGTTTCTGAGCTTCCCAAATGAGGCCCCATTTCTCTGTTCAGCTCTGTGGTGCAGCCACAGAGAAACCATTCATGCAAGATGTTTTCTTTTGATAAGGACAGCTCCCAAAGGGGGATGCACTTAGCTAAGCCTGGCTATCATGATCAATGGTCACCCATTGGCGCCTATCTGTCTAGGGAGTGCCAGTTGGACATCTGGACTGCATTACTAAGTGTCAGGACTAAGTGACTCATATCTCACCTTGATCAACCAATCAGGGACTGGTAGGGCCGAGTAACCCACGTGGGACTCTGATGCCCATGGAACTTTCAGCCAATCAATGAGCTGAAGTTCCTCCAGGTAAAAACAGGCAACACAGAGATTCAACAAGATTCAGAAGGGATTCTGGAGAGGATTCTGTGGACTGTTCTAAAGGGAATTCAAAGGAGAATTCCAGGGCAGGATGGCCCAGGAGCAGAAGGCTCCCAAGGGCAGGACATCCTCGCAGCGCGTCTCCTGACCATCCTGAGACTCAGCCCGGACAACCACGGAACGGCCAGTGTGTCCGAGTGCCAGAACTTTCCTTTGTTCTAAGAGTCTAGAGTGGAGGTTGCCAGAGAGTAAACAGCAGCAGGCCTCGTGAACAGGTCGGAATTGTGGACAGCTGAATCACTATTCAGAACTAGCTCTTCATTAGGAACGAACTGGTCCTCTTCCTGACTTGCTGGGACCCACAGTCATCTTTTCTCCTGTGCACAAACTTTGCTAGTTAAAGCCAACACTAACTAGCCGGTCAGTGAGCATCAGCAGCGCACCGTCGCGAGCCGCACAGCACAGCCTGGCACCGAGCCAGAGAGCGCGGATTGGACAGCAACAGCCTGCAACTGTTTCTTTGTTCCCGCAGGAGATCTGAATCCCCAAAGATTGGATGAGTATTCAACTTCAATGCATTACAGCTCAAGAATTCAATTGTTATCCCAACCAGTTGATATCAATTTAATTCCTAAGAGTTATGTACTTGTTTCGAGTATCTAATGTAGAAGTTATAACCAAGTTCATTTATGAAACGGTCTTAATGAATGATATACTGAACGTATGTCCTCTTGATATATGTAACACTTCGTAACTGATTGAATATATATCTTTTGTATTCTGATAACCCTCTCGATAAGATCTGTTAGTTTAAGGCATATTCTATGTATTAATAAATGTATCCTCGTGTATTAGTACCTGTGTGTGTGCGTTGTTTGAGTTATGTCGCATGGTTGGACTCTAAAGCCATCAAAAGAATCAACTTTGTGATTTACTGCTACAATTAATAATTGTCTCAGTAAATGCCCAAACCCTACAGAACTGGTGCCTTCAGAGAGCCACTACATTACATTTTGGCTATGGCAACGTTACATATTTGGCGTCCCTGAACGGCTATGAATCACTACACATGTTACCCAAACCAAAAGGAATTAGTGGGAAACAATCAAGACAACAGATAGAAGCACTTGCATTTGAATGAGTTTCAAGCATGCTTGGGTACTCGTGTGATCTGAGTGACTCAGTTTTGGAATACAACTGTCGCGTGGTACACCGTGACCTCCAGGCACCCCGGAGTTTCTGAAAAAAAATGTTCTGCGATTTTCACGAAACCACTTTTCTTCAACTTGAATTGGGCTAAAAATCCATCCCTGAAAATGAAAATTCTCTGAGTAGTGTGGAAATGCTGATCCTTACCCTACCTGGGGTGTCCACAGAGCATTTCCGCGAACTCTAGTTGAAGTGCTCTGGGCAATGGATTTTGACATGTTACCCAAATCAAAAGGAATGACTGGGAAACAATCAAGACAACAGATAGAAGCACTTGCATTTGAATGAGTTTCAAGCATGCTTGGGTACTCGTGTGATCTGAGTGACTCAGTTTTGGAATACAACTGTCGCGTGGTACACCGCGACCTCCAGGCACCCCGGAGTTTCTGAAAAAAAATTTTCTGTGATTTTCACGAAACCACTTTTCTTCAACTTGAATTGGGCTAAAAATCCATCCCTGATAATAAAAATTCTCTGAGTAGTGTGGAAATGCTGATCCTTACCCTACCTGGGGTGTCCACTGAGCATTTCCGCAAACTCTAGTTGAAGTGCTCTGGGCATGGGATTTTGACATGTTACCTAAACCAAAAGGAATGAGTGGGAAAGAATCAAGACAACAGATAGAAGCACTTGCATTTGAATGAGTTTCAAGCATGCTTGGGTACTCGTATTATCTGAGTGACTCAGTTTTGGAATACAACTGTCGCGTGGTACACCGCGACCTCCAGGCACCCCGGAGTTTCTGAAAAAAAAAATTTCTGCGATTTTCACGAAACCACTTTTCTTCAACTTGAATTGGGCTAAAAATCCATCCCTGAAAATAAAAATTCTCTGAGTAGTGTGGAAATGCTGATCCTTACCCTACCTGGGGTGTCCACTGAGAATTTCCACAAACTCTAGTTGAAGTGCTCTGGGCATGGGATTTTGACATGTGTAGCGGCGAGGCTTAATAATAATGCAGAATTAAGTGTTTCTGAGCTTCCCAAATGAGGCCCCATTTCTCTGTTCAGCTCTGTGGTGCAGCCACAGAGAAACCATTCATGCAAGATGTTTTCTTTTGATAAGGACAGCTCCCAAAGGGGGATGCACTTAGCTAAGCCTGGCTATCATGATCAATGGTCACCCATTGGCGCCTATCTGTCTAGGGAGTGCCAGTTGGACATCTGGACTGCATTACTAAGTGTCAGGACTAAGTGACTCATATCTCACCTTGATCAACCAATCAGGGACTGGTAGGGCCGAGTAACCCACGTGGGACTCTGATGCCCATGGAACTTTCAGCCAATCAATGAGCTGAAGTTCCTCCAGGTAAAAACAGGCAACACAGAGATTCAACAAGATTCAGAAGGGATTCTGGAGAGGATTCTGTGGACTGTTCTAAAGGGAATTCAAAGGAGAATTCCAGGGCAGGATGGCCCAGGAGCAGAAGGCTCCCAAGGGCAGGACATCCTCGCAGCGCGTCTCCTGACCATCCTGAGACTCAGCCCGGACAACCACGGAACGGCCAGTGTGTCCGAGTGCCAGAACTTTCCTTTGTTCTAAGAGTCTAGAGTGGAGGTTGCCAGAGAGTAAACAGCAGCAGGCCTCGTGAACAGGTCGGAATTGTGGACAGCTGAATCACTATTCAGAACTAGCTCTTCATTAGGAACGAACTGGTCCTCTTCCTGACTTGCTGGGACCCACAGTCATCTTTTCTCCTGTGCACAAACTTTGCTAGTTAAAGCCAACACTAACTAGCCGGTCAGTGAGCATCAGCAGCGCACCGTCGCGAGCCGCACAGCACAGCCTGGCACCGAGCCAGAGAGCGCGGATTGGACAGCAACAGCCTGCAACTGTTTCTTTGTTCCCGCAGGAGATCTGAATCCCCAAAGATTGGATGAGTATTCAACTTCAATGCATTACAGCTCAAGAATTCAATTGTTATCCCAACCAGTTGATATCAATTTAATTCCTAAGAGTTATGTACTTGTTTCGAGTATCTAATGTAGAAGTTATAACCAAGTTCATTTATGAAACGGTCTTAATGAATGATATACTGAACGTATGTCCTCTTGATATATGTAACACTTCGTAACTGATTGAATATATATCTTTTGTATTCTGATAACCCTCTCGATAAGATCTGTTAGTTTAAGGCATATTCTATGTATTAATAAATGTATCCTCGTGTATTAGTACCTGTGTGTGTGCGTTGTTTGAGTTATGTCGCATGGTTGGACTCTAAAGCCATCAAAAGAATCAACTTTGTGATTTACTGCTACAATTAATAATTGTCTCAGTAAATGCCCAAACCCTACAGAACTGGTGCCTTCAGAGAGCCACTACATTACATTTTGGCTATGGCAACGTTACATATTTGGCGTCCCTGAACGGCTATGAATCACTACACATGTTACCCAAACCAAAAGGAATTAGTGGGAAACAATCAAGACAACAGATAGAAGCACTTGCATTTGAATGAGTTTCAAGCATGCTTGGGTACTCGTGTGATCTGAGTGACTCAGTTTTGGAATACAACTGTCGCGTGGTACACCGTGACCTCCAGGCACCCCGGAGTTTCTGAAAAAAAATGTTCTGCGATTTTCACGAAACCACTTTTCTTCAACTTGAATTGGGCTAAAAATCCATCCCTGAAAATGAAAATTCTCTGAGTAGTGTGGAAATGCTGATCCTTACCCTACCTGGGGTGTCCACAGAGCATTTCCGCGAACTCTAGTTGAAGTGCTCTGGGCAATGGATTTTGACATGTTACCCAAATCAAAAGGAATGACTGGGAAACAATCAAGACAACAGATAGAAGCACTTGCATTTGAATGAGTTTCAAGCATGCTTGGGTACTCGTGTGATCTGAGTGACTCAGTTTTGGAATACAACTGTCGCGTGGTACACCGCGACCTCCAGGCACCCCGGAGTTTCTGAAAAAAAATTTTCTGTGATTTTCACGAAACCACTTTTCTTCAACTTGAATTGGGCTAAAAATCCATCCCTGAAAATAAAAATTCTCTGAGTAGTGTGGAAATGCTGATCCTTACCCTACCTGGGGTGTCCACAGAGCATTTCCGCGAACTCTAGTTGAAGTGCTCTGGGCAATGGATTTTGACATGTTACCCAAATCAAAAGGAATGACTGGGAAACAATCAAGACAACAGATAGAAGCACTTGCATTTGAATGAGTTTCAAGCATGCTTGGGTACTCGTGTGATCTGAGTGACTCAGTTTTGGAATACAACTATCGCGTGGTACACCGCGACCTCCAGGCACCCCGGAGTTTCTGAAAAAAAATTTTCTGCGATTTTCACGAAACCACTTTTCTTCAACTTGAATTGGGCTAAAAATCCATCCCTGAAAATAACAATTCTCTGAGTAGTGTGGAAATGCTGATCCTTACCCTACCTGGGGTGTCCACTGAGCATTTCCGCAAACTCTAGTTGAAGTGCTCTGGGCAATGGATTTTGACATGTTACCCAAATCAAAAGGAATGAGTGGGAAACAATCAAGACAACAGATAGAAGCACTTGCATTTGAATGAGTTTCATGCATGCTTGGGTACTCGTGTGATCTGAGTGACTCAGTTTTGGAATACAACTGTCGCGTGGTACACCGAGACCTCCAGGCACCCCGGAGTTTCTGAAAAAAAATGTTCTGCGATTTTCACGAAACCACTTTTCTTCAACTTGAATTGGGCTAAAAATCCATCCCTGAAAATAAAAATTCTCTGAGTAGTGTGGAAATGCTGATCCTTACCCTACCTGGGGTGTCCACAGAGCATTTCCGCGAACTCTAGTTGAAGTGCTCTGGGCATGGGATTTTGACATGTTACCCAAATCAAAAGGAATGACAGGGAAACAATCAAGACAACAGATAGAAGCACTTGCATTTGAATGAGTTTCAAGCATGCTTGGGTACTCGTGTGATCTGAGTGACTCAGTTTTGGAATACAACTGTCGCGTGGTACACCGCGACCTCCAGGCACCCCGGAGTTCCTGAAAAAAAATATTCTGCGATTTTCACGAAACCACTTTTCTTCAACTTGAATTGGGCTAAAAATCCATCCCTGAAAATAACAATTCTCTGAGTAGTGTGGAAATGCTGATCCTTACCCTACCTGGGGTGTCCTCAGAACATTTCCGCGAACTCTAGTTGAAGTGCTCTGGGCATGGCATTTTGACATGTTACCCAAATCAAAAGGAATGACAGGGAAACAATCAAGACAACAGATAGAAGCACTTGCATTTGAATGAGTTTCAAGCATGCTTGGGTACTCGTGTGATCTGAGTGACTCAGTTTTGGAATACAACTGTTTCGTGGTACACCGTGACCTCCAGGCACCCCGGAGTTTCTGAAAAAAAAATTTCTGCGATTTTCACGAAACCACTTTTCTTCAACTTGAATTGGGCTAAAAATCCATCCCTGAAAATAAAAATTCTCTGAGTAGTGTGGAAATGCTGATCCTTACCCTACCTGGGGTGTCCACAGAGCATTTCCGCGAACTCTAGTTGAAGTGCTCTGGGTAATGGATTTTGACATGTTACCCAAATCAAAAGGAATGACTGGGAAACAATCAAGACAACAGATAGAAGCACTTGCATTTGAATGAGTTTCAAGCATGCTTGGGTACTTGTGTGATCTGAGTGACTCAGTTTTGGAATACAACTGTCGCGTGGTACACCGCGACCTCCAGGCACCCCGGAGTTTCTGAAAAAAAAATTTCTGCGATTTTCACGAAACCACTTTTCTTCAACTTGAATTGGGCTAAAAATCCATCCCTGAAAATAACAATTCTCTGAGTAGTGTGGAAATGCTGATCCTTACCCTACCTGGGGTGTCCACTGAGCATTTCCGCAAACTCTAGTTGAAGTGCTCTGGGCAATGGATTTTGACATGTTACCCAAATCAAAAGGAATGAGTGGGAAACAATCAAGACAACAGATAGAAGCACTTGCATTTGAATGAGTTTCAAGCATGCTTGGGTACTCGTGTGATCTGAGTGACTCAGTTTTGGAATACAACTGTCGCGTGGTACACCGCGACCTCCAGGCACCCCGGAGTTTCTGAAAAAAAAATGTTCTGCGATTTTCACGAAACCACTTTTCTTCAACTTGAATTGGGCTAAAAATCCATCCCTGAAAATAAAAATTCTCTGAGTAGTGTGGAAATGCTGATCCTTACCCTACCTAGGGTGTCCACAGAGCATTTCCGCGAACTCTAGTTGAAGTGCTCTGGGCATGGGATTTTGACATGTTACCCAAATCAAAAGGAATGAGTGGGAAACAATCAAGACAACAGATAGAAGCACTTGTATTTGAATGAGTTTCAAGCATGCTTGGGTACTCGTGTGATCTGAGTGACTCAGTTTTGGAATACAACTGTCGCGTGGTACACCGCGACCTCCAGGCACCCCGGAGTTTCTGAAAAAAAATGTTCTGCGATTTTCACGAAACCACTTTTCTTCAACTTGAATTGGGCTAAAAATCCATCCCTGAAAATAAAAATTCTCTGAGTAGTGTGGAAATGCTGATCCTTACCCAACCTGGGGTGTCCACAGAGCATTTCCGCGAACTCTAGTTGAAGTGCTCTGGGCATGGGATTTTGACATGTTACCCAAACCAAAAGGAATGAGTGGGAAACAATCAAGACTACAGATAGAAGCACTTGCATTTGAAAGAGTTTCAAGCATGCTTGGGTACTCGTGTGATCTGAGTGACTCAGTTTTGGAATACAACTGTCGCGTGGTACACCGTGACCTCCAGGCATCCCGGAGTTTCTGAAAAAAAAATTTCTGCGATTTTCACGAAACCACTTTTCTTCAACTTGAATTGGGCTAAAAATCCATCCCTGAAAATAAAAATTCTCTGAGTAGTGTGGAAATGCTGATCCTTACCCTACCTGGGGTGACCTCTGAGCATTTCCACAAACTCTAGTTGAAGTGCTCTGGGCATGGGATTTTGACATGTTACCCAAATCAAAAGGAATGACTGGGAAACAATCAAGACAACAGATAGAAGCACTTGCATTTGAATGAGTTTCAAGCATGCTTGGGTACTCGTGTGATCTGAGTGACTCAGTTTTGGAATACAACTGTCGCGTGGTACACCGCGACCTCCAGGCACCCTGGAGTTTCTGAAAAAAAATTTTCTGCGATTTTCACGAAACCACTTTTCTTCAACTTGAATTGGGCTAAAAATCCATCCCTGAAAATGAAAATTCTCTGAGTAGTGTGGAAATGCTGATCCTTACCCTACCTGGGGTGTCCTCTGAGCATTTCCACAAACTCTAGTTGAAGTGCTCTGGGCATGGGATTTTGACATGTTACCCAAACCAAAAGGAATGAGTGGGAAACAATCAAGACTACAGATAGAAGCACTTGCATTTGAAAGAGTTTCAAGCATGCTTGGGTACTCGTGTGATCTGAGTTACTCAGTTTTGGAATACAACTGTCGCGTGGTACACCGTGACCTCCAGGCACCCCGGAGTTTCTGAAAAACAATTTTCTGCGATTTTCACGAAACCACTTTTCTTCAACTTGAATTGGGCTAAAAATCCATCCCTGAAAATAAAAATTCTCTGAGTAGTGTGGAAATGCTGATCCTTACCCTACCTGGGGTGTCCACAGAGCATTTCCGCGAACTCTAGTTGAAGTGCTCTGGGCATGGGATTTTGACATGTTACCCAAACCAAAAGGAATGAGTGGGAAACAATCAAGACTACAGATAGAAGCACTTGCATTTGAAATAGTTTCAAGCATGCTTGGGTACTCGTGTGATCTGAGTGACTCAGTTTTGGAATACAACTGTCGCGTGGTACACCGCGACCTCCAGGCACCCCGGAGTTTCTGAAAAAAAATTTTCTGCGATTTTCACGAAACCACTTTTCTTCAACTTGAATTGGGCTAAAAATCCATCCCTGAAAATAAAAATTCTCTGAGTAGTGTGGAAATGCTGATCCTTACCCTACCTGGGGTGTCCACTGAGCATTTCCGCAAACTCTAGTTGAAGTGCTCTGGGCAATGGATTTTGACATGTTACCCAAACCAAATGGAATGAGTGGGAAACAATCAAGACAACAGATAGAAGCACTTGCATTTGAAAGAGTTTCAAGCATGCTTGGGTACTCGTGTGATCTGAGTGACTCAGTTTTGGAATACAACTGTCGCGTGGTACACCGCGACCTCCAGGCACCCCTGAGTTTCTGAAAAAAAATTTTCTGCGATTTTCACGAAACCACTTTTCTTCAACTTGAATTGGGCTAAAAATCCATCCCTGAAAATAAAAATTCTCTGAGTAGTGTGGAAATGCTGATCCTTACCCTACCTGGGGTGTCCACTGAGCATTTCCGCAAACTCTAGTTGAAGTGCTCTGGGCATGGGATTTTGACATGTTACCCAAACCAAAAGGAATGAGTGGAAAACAATCAAGACTACAGATAGAAGCACTTGCATTTGAATGAGTTTCAAGCATGCTTGGGTACTCGTGTGATCTGAGTGACTCAGTTTTGGAATACCACTGTCGCGTGGTACACCGCGACCTCCAGGCACCCCGGAGTTTCTGAAAAAAAATGTTCTGCGATTTTCACGAAACCACTTTTCTTCAACTTGAATTGGGCTAAAAATCCATCCCTGAAAATAAAAATTCTCTGAGTAGTGTGGAAATGCTGATCCTTACCCTACCTGGGGTGTCCTCTGAGCATTTCCACGAACTCTAGTTGAAGTGCTCTGGGCATGGGATTTTGACATGTTACCCAAACCAAAAGGAATGAGTGGGAAACAATCAAGACTACAGATAGAAGCACTTGCATTTGAAAGAGTTTCAAGCATGCTTGGGTACTCGTGTGATCTGAGTGACTCAGTTTTGGAATACAACTGTCGCGTGGTACACCGCGACCTCCAGGCACCCCGGAGTTTCTGAAAAAAAATTTTCTGCGATTTTCACGAAACCACTTTTCTTCAACTTGAATTGGGCTAAAAATCCATCCCTGAAAATAAAAATTCTCTGAGTAGTGTGGAAATGCTGATCCTTATCCAACCTGGGGTGTCCACAGAGCATTTCCGCGAACTCTAGTTGAAGTGCTCTGGGCATGGGATTTTGACATGTTACCCAAACCAAAAGGAATGAGTGGGAAACAATCAAGACTACAGATAGAAGCACTTGCATTTGAAAGAGTTTCAAGCATGCTTGGGTACTCGTGTGCTCTGAGTGACTCAGTTTTGGAATACAACTGTCGCGTGGTACACCGTGACCTCCAGGCATCCCGGAGTTTCTGAAAAAAAATTTTCTGCGATTTTCACGAAACCACTTTTCTTCAACTTGAATTGGGCTAAAAATCCATCCCTGAAAATAAAAATTCTCTGAGTAGTGTGGAAATGCTGATCCTTACCCTACCTGGGGTGTCCTCTGAGCATTTCCACGAACTCTAGTTGAAGTGCTCTGGGCATGGGATTTTGACATGTTACCCAAACCAAAAGGAATGAGTGGGAAACAATCAAGACTACAGATAGAAGCACTTGCATTTGAAAGAGTTTCAAGCATGCTTGGGTACTCGTGTGATCTGAGTGACTCAGTTTTGGAATACAACTGTCGTGTGGTACACCGCGACCTCCAGGGACCCCGGAGTTTCTGAAAAAAAATTTTCTGCGATTTTCACTAAACCACTTTTCTTCAACTTGAATTGGGCTAAAAATCCATCCCTGAAAATAAAAATTCTCTGAGTAGTGTGGAAATGCTGATCCTTACCCTACCTGGGGTGTCCACTGAGCATTTCCGCAAACTCTAGTTGAAGTGCTCTGGGCAATGGATTTTGACATGTTACCCAAACCAAAAGGAATGAGTGGGAAACAATCAAGACTACAGATAGAAGCACTTGCATTTGAAAGAGTTTCAAGCATGCTTGGGTACTCGTGTGATCTGAGTGACTCGGTTTTGGAATACAACTGTCGCGTGGTACACCGCGACCTCCAGGCACCCCGGAGTTTCTGAAAAAAAATTTTCTGCGATTTTCACGAAACCACTTTTCTTCAACTTGAATTGGGCTAAAAATCCATCCCTGAAAATAAAAATTCTCTGAGTAGTGTGGAAATGCTGATCCTTATCCAACCTGGGGTGTCCACAGAGCATTTCCGCGAACTCTAGTTGAAGTGCTCTGGGCATGGGATTTTGACATGTTACCCAAACCAAAAGGAATGAGTGGGAAACAATCAAGACTACAGATAGAAGCACTTGCATTTGAAAGAGTTTCAAGCATGCTTGGGTACTCGTGTGATCTGAGTGACTCAGTTTTGGAATACAACTGTCGCGTGGTACACCGTGACCTCCAGGCATCCCGGAGTTTCTGAAAAAAAAATTTCTGCGATTTTCACGAAACCACTTTTCTTCAACTTGAATTGGGCTAAAAATCCATCCCTGAAAATAAAAATTCTCTGAGTAGTGTGGAAATGCTGATCCTTACCCTACCTGGGGTGTCCTCTGAGCATTTCCACGAACTCTAGTTGAAGTGCTCTGGGCATGGGATTTTGACATGTTACCCAAACCAAAAGGAATGAGTGGGAAACAATCAAGACTACAGATAGAAGCACTTGCATTTGAAAGAGTTTCAAGCATGCTTGGGTACTCGTGTGATCTGAGTGACTCAGTTTTGGAATACAACTGTCGTGTGGTACACCGCGACCTCCAGGGACCCCGGAGTTTCTGAAAAAAAATTTTCTGCGATTTTCACTAAACCACTTTTCTTCAACTTGAATTGGGCTAAAAATCCATCCCTGAAAATAAAAATTCTCTGAGTAGTGTGGAAATGCTGATCCTTACCCTACCTGGGGTGTCCACTGAGCATTTCCGCAAACTCTAGTTGAAGTGCTCTGGGCAATGGATTTTGACATGTTACCCAAACCAAAAGGAATGAGTGGGAAACAATCAAGACTACAGATAGAAGCACTTGCATTTGAAAGAGTTTCAAGCATGCTTGGGTACTCGTGTGATCTGAGTGACTCGGTTTTGGAATACAACTGTCGCGTGGTACACCGCGACCTCCAGGCACCCCGGAGTTTCTGAAAAAAAATTTTCTGCGATTTTCACGAAACCACTTTTCTTCAACTTGAATTGGGCTAAAAATCCATCCCTGAAAATAAAAATTCTCTGAGTAG
Organism: Lepisosteus platostomus; assembly: GCF_059453375.1. Taxonomy (NCBI): domain Eukaryota; kingdom Metazoa; phylum Chordata; class Actinopteri; order Semionotiformes; family Lepisosteidae; genus Lepisosteus; species Lepisosteus platostomus. The sequence goes on along the minus strand of NC_142618.1, from coordinate 2,258,223 downwards.
TGTGGAAATGCTGATCCTTATCCAACCTGGGGTGTCCACAGAGCATTTCCGCGAACTCTAGTTGAAGTGCTCTGGGCATGGGATTTTGACATGTTACCCAAACCAAAAGGAATGAGTGGGAAACAATCAAGACTACAGATAGAAGCACTTGCATTTGAAAGAGTTTCAAGCATGCTTGGGTACTCGTGTGATCTGAGTGACTCAGTTTTGGAATACAACTGTCGCGTGGTACACCGTGACCTCCAGGCATCCCGGAGTTTCTGAAAAAAAAATTTCTGCGATTTTCACGAAACCACTTTTCTTCAACTTGAATTGGGCTAAAAATCCATCCCTGAAAATAAAAATTCTCTGAGTAGTGTGGAAATGCTGATCCTTACCCTACCTGGGGTGTCCTCTGAGCATTTCCACAAACTCTAGTTGAAGTGCTCTGGGCATGGGATTTTGACATGTTACCCAAACCAATAGGAATGAGTGGGAAACAATCAAGACTACAGATAGAAGCACTTGCATTTGAAAGAGTTTCAAGCATGCTTGGGTACTCGTGTGATCTGAGTGACTCAGTTTTGGAATACAACTGTCGCGTGGTACACCGCGACCTCCAGGCACCCCGGAGTTTCTGAAAAAAAAATTTCTGCGATTTTCACGAAACCACTTTTCTTCAACTTGAATTGGGCTAAAAATCCATCCCTGAAAATAAAAATTCTCTGAGTAGTGTGGAAATGCTGATCCTTACCCTACCTGGGGTGTCCACAGAGCATTTCCGCGAACTCTAGTTGAAGTGCTCTGGGCATGGGATTTTGACATGTTACCCAAACCAAAAGGAATGAGTGGGAAACAATCAAGACTACAGATAGAAGCACTTGCATTTGAAAGAGTTTCAAGCATGCTTGGGTACTCGTGTGATCTGAGTGACTCAGTTTTGGAATACAACTGTCGCGTGGTACACCGTGACCTCCAGGCATCCCGGAGTTTCTGAAAAAAAATTTTCTGCGATTTTCACGAAACCACTTTTCTTCAACTTGAATTGGGCTAAAAATCCATCCCTGAAAATAAAAATTCTCTGAGTAGTGTGGAAATGCTGATCCTTACCCTACCTGGGGTGTCCACAGAGCATTTCCGCGAACTCTAGTTGAAGTGCTCTGGGCAATGGATTTTGACATGTTACCGAAATCAAAAGGAATGACTGGGAAACAATCAAGACAACAGATAGAAGCACTTGCATTTGAATGAGTTTCAAGCATGCTTGGGTACTCGTGTGATCTGAGTGACTCAGTTTTGGAATACAACTGTCGCGTGGTACACCGCGACCTCCAGGCACCCCGGAGTTTCTGAAAAAAAATTTTCTGCGATTTTCACGAAACCACTTTTCTTCAACTTGAATTGGGCTAAAAATCCATCCCTGAAAATAAAAATTCTCTGAGTAGTGTGGAAATGCTGATCCTTACCCTACCTGGGGTGTCCACAGAGCATTTCCGCGAACTCTAGTTGAAGTGCTCTGGGCATGGGATTTTGACATGTTACCCAAACCAAAAGGAATGAGTGGGAAACAATCAAGACTACAGATAGAAGCACTTGCATTTGAAAGAGTTTCAAGCATGCTTGGGTACTCGTGTGATCTGAGTGACTCAGTTTTGGAATACAACTGTCGCGTGGTACACCGTGACCTCCAGGCATCCCGGAGTTTCTGAAAAAAAATTTTCTGCGATTCTCACGAAACCACTTTTCTTCAACTTGAATTGGGCTAAAAATCCATCCCTGAAAATAAAAATTCTCTGAGTAGTGTGGAAATGCTGATCCTTACCCTACCTGGGGTGTCCACTGAGCATTTCCGCAAACTCTAGTTGAAGTGCTCTGGGCATGGGATTTTGACATGTTACCCAAACCAAAAGGAATGAGTGGGAAACAATCAAGACTACAGATAGAAGCACTTGCATTTGAATGAGTTTCAAGTATGCTTGGGTACTCGTGTGATCTGAGTGGCTCAGTTTTGGAATACCACTGTCGCGTGGTACACCGCGACCTCCACGCACCCCGGAGTTTCTGAAAAAAAATGTTCTGCGATTTTCACGAAACCACTTTTCTTCAACTTGAATTGGGCTAAAAATCCATCCCTGAAAATAAAAATTCTCTGAGTAGTGTGGAAATGCTGATCCTTACCCTACCTGGGGTGTCCTCTGAGCATTTCCACGAACTCTAGTTGAAGTGCTCTGGGCATGGGATTTTGACATGTTACCCAAACCAAAAGGAATGAGTGGGAAACAATCAAGACTACAGATAGAAGCACTTGCATTTGAAAGAGTTTCAAGCATGCTTGGGTACTCGTGTGATCTGAGTGACTCAGTTTTGGAATACAACTGTCGCGTGGTACACCGTGACCTCCAGGCATCCCGGAGTTTCTGAAAAAAAAATTTCTGCGATTTTCACGAAACCACTTTTCTTCAACTTGAATTGGGCTAAAAATCCATCCCTGAAAATAAAAATTCTCTGAGTAGTGTGGAAATGCTGATCCTTATCCAACCTGGGGTGTCCACAGAGCATTTCCGCGAACTCTAGTTGAAGTGCTCTGGGCATGGGATTTTGACATGTTACCCAAACCAAAAGGAATGAGTGGGAAACAATCAAGACTACAGATAGAAGCACTTGCATTTGAAAGAGTTTCAAGCATGCTTGGGTACTCGTGTGATCTGAGTGACTCAGTTTTGGAATACAACTGTCGCGTGGTACACCGTGACCTCCAGGCATCCCGGAGTTTCTGAAAAAAAAATTTCTGCGATTTTCACGAAACCACTTTTCTTCAACTTGAATTGGGCTAAAAATCCATCCCTGAAAATAAAAATTCTCTGAGTAGTGTGGAAATGCTGATCCTTACCCTACCTGGGGTGTCCACAGAGCATTTCCGCGAACTCTAGTTGAAGTGCTCTGGGCAATGGATTTTGACATGTTACCCAAACCAAAAGGAATGAGTGGGAAACAATCAAGACTACAGATAGAAGCACTTGCATTTGAAAGAGTTTCAAGCATGCTTGGGTACTCGTGTGATCTGAGTGACTCAGTTTTGGAATACAACTGTCGCGTGGTACACCGCGACCTCCAGGCACCCCGGAGTTTCTGAAAAAAAATTTTCTGCGATTTTCACGAAACCACTTTTCTTCAACTTGAATTGGGCTAAAAATCCATCCCTGAAAATAAAAATTCTCTGAGTAGTGTGGAAATGCTGATCCTTATCCAACCTGGGGTGTCCACAGAGCATTTCCGCGAACTCTAGTTGAAGTGCTCTGGGCATGGGATTTTGACATGTTACCCAAACCAAAAGGAATGAGTGGGAAGCAATCAAGACTACAGATAGAAGCACTTGCATTTGAAAGAGTTTCAAGCATGCTTGGGTACTCGTGTGATCTGAGTGACTCAGTTTTGGAATACAACTGTCGCGTGGTACACCGTGACCTCCAGGCATCCCGGAGTTTCTGAAAAAAAATTTTCTGCGATTTTCACGAAACCACTTTTCTTCAACTTGAATTGGGCTAAAAATCCATCCCTGAAAATAAAAATTCTCTGAGTAGTGTGGAAATGCTGATCCTTACCCTACCTGGGGTGTCCTCTGAGCATTTCCACGAACTCTAGTTGAAGTGCTCTGGGCATGGGATTTTGACATGTTACCCAAACCAAAAGGAATGAGTGGGAAACAATCAAGACTACAGATAGAAGCACTTGCATTTGAAAGAGTTTCAAGCATGCTTGGGTACTCGTGTGATCTGAGTGACTCAGTTTTGGAATACAACTGTCGCGTGGTACACCGCGACCTCCAGGGACCCCGGAGTTTCTGAAAAAAAATTTTCTGCGATTTTCACTAAACCACTTTTCTTCAACTTGAATTGGGCTAAAAATCCATCCCTGAAAATAAAAATTCTCTGAGTAGTGTGGAAATGCTGATCCTTACCCTACCTGGGGTGTCCACTGAGCATTTCCGCAAACTCTAGTTGAAGTGCTCTGGGCAATGGATTTTGACATGTTACCCAAACCAAAAGGAATGAGTGGGAAACAATCAAGACTACAGATAGAAGCACTTGCATTTGAAAGAGTTTCAAGCATGCTTGGGTACTCGTGTGATCTGAGTGACTCAGTTTTGGAATACAACTGTCGCGTGGTACACCGCGACCTCCAGGCACCCCTGAGTTTCTGAAAAAAAATTTTCTGCGATTTTCACGAAACCACTTTTCTTCAACTTGAATTGGGCTAAAAATCCATCCCTGAAAATAAAAATTCTCTGAGTAGTGTGGAAATGCTGATCCTTATCCAACCTGGGGTGTCCACAGAGCATTTCCGCGAACTCTAGTTGAAGTGCTCTGGGCATGGGATTTTGACATGTTACCCAAACCAAAAGGAATGAGTGGGAAACAATCAAGACAACAGATAGAAGCACTTGCATTTGAATGAGTTTCAAGCATGCTTGGGTACTCGTGTGATCTGAGTGACTCAGTTTTGGAATACAACTGTCGCGTGGTACACCGCGACCTCCAGGCACCCCGGAGTTTCTGAAAAAAAAATGTTCTGCGATTTTCACGAAACCACTTTTCTTCAACTTGAATTGGGCTAAAAATCCATCCCTGAAAATAAAAATTCTCTGAGTAGTGTGGAAATGCTGATCCTTACCCTACCTAGGGTGTCCACAGAGCATTTCCGCGAACTCTAGTTGAAGTGCTCTGGGCATGGGATTTTGACATGTTACCCAAATCAAAAGGAATGAGTGGGAAACAATCAAGACAACAGATAGAAGCACTTGTATTTGAATGAGTTTCAAGCATGCTTGGGTACTCGTGTGATCTGAGTGACTCAGTTTTGGAATACAACTGTCGCGTGGTACACCGCGACCTCCAGGCACCCCGGAGTTTCTGAAAAAAAATGTTCTGCGATTTTCACGAAACCACTTTTCTTCAACTTGAATTGGGCTAAAAATCCATCCCTGAAAATAAAAATTCTCTGAGTAGTGTGGAAATGCTGATCCTTACCCAACCTGGGGTGTCCACAGAGCATTTCCGCGAACTCTAGTTGAAGTGCTCTGGGCATGGGATTTTGACATGTTACCCAAACCAAAAGGAATGAGTGGGAAACAATCAAGACTACAGATAGAAGCACTTGCATTTGAAAGAGTTTCAAGCATGCTTGGGTACTCGTGTGATCTGAGTGACTCAGTTTTGGAATACAACTGTCGCGTGGTACACCGTGACCTCCAGGCATCCCGGAGTTTCTGAAAAAAAAATTTCTGCGATTTTCACGAAACCACTTTTCTTCAACTTGAATTGGGCTAAAAATCCATCCCTGAAAATAAAAATTCTCTGAGTAGTGTGGAAATGCTGATCCTTACCCTACCTGGGGTGACCTCTGAGCATTTCCACAAACTCTAGTTGAAGTGCTCTGGGCATGGGATTTTGACATGTTACCCAAATCAAAAGGAATGACTGGGAAACAATCAAGACAACAGATAGAAGCACTTGCATTTGAATGAGTTTCAAGCATGCTTGGGTACTCGTGTGATCTGAGTGACTCAGTTTTGGAATACAACTGTCGCGTGGTACACCGCGACCTCCAGGCACCCTGGAGTTTCTGAAAAAAAATTTTCTGCGATTTTCACGAAACCACTTTTCTTCAACTTGAATTGGGCTAAAAATCCATCCCTGAAAATGAAAATTCTCTGAGTAGTGTGGAAATGCTGATCCTTACCCTACCTGGGGTGTCCTCTGAGCATTTCCACAAACTCTAGTTGAAGTGCTCTGGGCATGGGATTTTGACATGTTACCCAAACCAAAAGGAATGAGTGGGAAACAATCAAGACTACAGATAGAAGCACTTGCATTTGAAAGAGTTTCAAGCATGCTTGGGTACTCGTGTGATCTGAGTTACTCAGTTTTGGAATACAACTGTCGCGTGGTACACCGTGACCTCCAGGCACCCCGGAGTTTCTGAAAAACAATTTTCTGCGATTTTCACGAAACCACTTTTCTTCAACTTGAATTGGGCTAAAAATCCATCCCTGAAAATAAAAATTCTCTGAGTAGTGTGGAAATGCTGATCCTTACCCTACCTGGGGTGTCCACAGAGCATTTCCGCGAACTCTAGTTGAAGTGCTCTGGGCATGGGATTTTGACATGTTACCCAAACCAAAAGGAATGAGTGGGAAACAATCAAGACTACAGATAGAAGCACTTGCATTTGAAATAGTTTCAAGCATGCTTGGGTACTCGTGTGATCTGAGTGACTCAGTTTTGGAATACAACTGTCGCGTGGTACACCGCGACCTCCAGGCACCCCGGAGTTTCTGAAAAAAAATTTTCTGCGATTTTCACGAAACCACTTTTCTTCAACTTGAATTGGGCTAAAAATCCATCCCTGAAAATAAAAATTCTCTGAGTAGTGTGGAAATGCTGATCCTTACCCTACCTGGGGTGTCCACTGAGCATTTCCGCAAACTCTAGTTGAAGTGCTCTGGGCAATGGATTTTGACATGTTACCCAAACCAAATGGAATGAGTGGGAAACAATCAAGACAACAGATAGAAGCACTTGCATTTGAAAGAGTTTCAAGCATGCTTGGGTACTCGTGTGATCTGAGTGACTCAGTTTTGGAATACAACTGTCGCGTGGTACACCGCGACCTCCAGGCACCCCGGAGTTTCTGAAAAAAAATTTTCTGCGATTTTCACGAAACCACTTTTCTTCAACTTGAATTGGGCTAAAAATCCATCCCTGAAAATAAAAATTCTCTGAGTAGTGTGGAAATGCTGATCCTTACCCTACCTGGGGTGTCCACTGAGCATTTCCGCAAACTCTAGTTGAAGTGCTCTGGGCATGGGATTTTGACATGTTACCCAAACCAAAAGGAATGAGTGGAAAACAATCAAGACTACAGATAGAAGCACTTGCATTTGAATGAGTTTCAAGCATGCTTGGGTACTCGTGTGATCTGAGTGACTCAGTTTTGGAATACCACTGTCGCGTGGTACACCGCGACCTCCAGGCACCCCGGAGTTTCTGAAAAAAAATGTTCTGCGATTTTCACGAAACCACTTTTCTTCAACTTGAATTGGGCTAAAAATCCATCCCTGAAAATAAAAATTCTCTGAGTAGTGTGGAAATGCTGATCCTTACCCTACCTGGGGTGTCCACAGAGCATTTCCACGAACTCTAGTTGAAGTGCTCTGGGCATGGGATTTTGACATGTTACCCAAACCAAAAGGAATGAGTGGGAAACAATCAAGACTACAGATAGAAGCACTTGCATTTGAAAGAGTTTCAAGCATGCTTGGGTACTCGTGTGATCTGAGTGACTCAGTTTTGGAATACAACTGTCGCGTGGTACACCGTGACCTCCAGGCATCCCGGAGTTTCTGAAAAAAAATTTTCTGCGATTTTCACGAAACCACTTTTCTTCAACTTGAATTGGGCTAAAAATCCATCCCTGAAAATAAAAATTCTCTGAGTAGTGTGGAAATGCTGATCCTTACCCTACCTGGGGTGTCCTCTGAGCATTTCCACGAACTCTAGTTGAAGTGCTCTGGGCATGGGATTTTGACATGTTACCCAAACCAAAAGGAATGAGTGGGAAACAATCAAGACTACAGATAGAAGCACTTGCATTTGAAAGAGTTTCAAGCATGCTTGGGTACTCGTGTGATCTGAGTGACTCAGTTTTGGAATACAACTGTCGCGTGGTACACCGCGACCTCCAGGGACCCCGGAGTTTCTGAAAAAAAATTTTCTGCGATTTTCACTAAACCACTTTTCTTCAACTTGAATTGGGCTAAAAATCCATCCCTGAAAATAAAAATTCTCTGAGTAGTGTGGAAATGCTGATCCTTACCCTACCTGGGGTGTCCACTGAGCATTTCCGCAAACTCTAGTTGAAGTGCTCTGGGCAATGGATTTTGACATGTTACCCAAACCAAAAGGAATGAGTGGGAAACAATCAAGACTACAGATAGAAGCACTTGCATTTGAAAGAGTTTCAAGCATGCTTGGGTACTCGTGTGATCTGAGTGACTCAGTTTTGGAATACAACTGTCGCGTGGTACACCGCGACCTCCAGGCACCCCTGAGTTTCTGAAAAAAAATTTTCTGCGATTTTCACGAAACCACTTTTCTTCAACTTGAATTGGGCTAAAAATCCATCCCTGAAAATAAAAATTCTCTGAGTAGTGTGGAAATGCTGATCCTTATCCAACCTGGGGTGTCCACAGAGCATTTCCGCGAACTCTAGTTGAAGTGCTCTGGGCATGGGATTTTGACATGTTACCCAAACCAAAAGGAATGAGTGGGAAACAATCAAGACAACAGATAGAAGCACTTGCATTTGAATGAGTTTCAAGCATGCTTGGGTACTCGTGTGATCTGAGTGACTCAGTTTTGGAATACAACTGTCGCGTGGTACACCGCGACCTCCAGGCACCCCGGAGTTTCTGAAAAAAAAATGTTCTGCGATTTTCACGAAACCACTTTTCTTCAACTTGAATTGGGCTAAAAATCCATCCCTGAAAATAAAAATTCTCTGAGTAGTGTGGAAATGCTGATCCTTACCCTACCTAGGGTGTCCACAGAGCATTTCCGCGAACTCTAGTTGAAGTGCTCTGGGCATGGGATTTTGACATGTTACCCAAATCAAAAGGAATGAGTGGGAAACAATCAAGACAACAGATAGAAGCACTTGTATTTGAATGAGTTTCAAGCATGCTTGGGTACTCGTGTGATCTGAGTGACTCAGTTTTGGAATACAACTGTCGCGTGGTACACCGCGACCTCCAGGCACCCCGGAGTTTCTGAAAAAAAATGTTCTGCGATTTTCACGAAACCACTTTTCTTCAACTTGAATTGGGCTAAAAATCCATCCCTGAAAATAAAAATTCTCTGAGTAGTGTGGAAATGCTGATCCTTACCCAACCTGGGGTGTCCACAGAGCATTTCCGCGAACTCTAGTTGAAGTGCTCTGGGCATGGGATTTTGACATGTTACCCAAACCAAAAGGAATGAGTGGGAAACAATCAAGACTACAGATAGAAGCACTTGCATTTGAAAGAGTTTCAAGCATGCTTGGGTACTCGTGTGATCTGAGTGACTCAGTTTTGGAATACAACTGTCGCGTGGTACACCGTGACCTCCAGGCATCCCGGAGTTTCTGAAAAAAAAATTTCTGCGATTTTCACGAAACCACTTTTCTTCAACTTGAATTGGGCTAAAAATCCATCCCTGAAAATAAAAATTCTCTGAGTAGTGTGGAAATGCTGATCCTTACCCTACCTGGGGTGACCTCTGAGCATTTCCACAAACTCTAGTTGAAGTGCTCTGGGCATGGGATTTTGACATGTTACCCAAATCAAAAGGAATGACTGGGAAACAATCAAGACAACAGATAGAAGCACTTGCATTTGAATGAGTTTCAAGCATGCTTGGGTACTCGTGTGATCTGAGTGACTCAGTTTTGGAATACAACTGTCGCGTGGTACACCGCGACCTCCAGGCACCCTGGAGTTTCTGAAAAAAAATTTTCTGCGATTTTCACGAAACCACTTTTCTTCAACTTGAATTGGGCTAAAAATCCATCCCTGAAAATGAAAATTCTCTGAGTAGTGTGGAAATGCTGATCCTTACCCTACCTGGGGTGTCCTCTGAGCATTTCCACAAACTCTAGTTGAAGTGCTCTGGGCATGGGATTTTGACATGTTACCCAAACCAAAAGGAATGAGTGGGAAACAATCAAGACTACAGATAGAAGCACTTGCATTTGAAAGAGTTTCAAGCATGCTTGGGTACTCGTGTGATCTGAGTTACTCAGTTTTGGAATACAACTGTCGCGTGGTACACCGTGACCTCCAGGCACCCCGGAGTTTCTGAAAAACAATTTTCTGCGATTTTCACGAAACCACTTTTCTTCAACTTGAATTGGGCTAAAAATCCATCCCTGAAAATAAAAATTCTCTGAGTAGTGTGGAAATGCTGATCCTTACCCTACCTGGGGTGTCCACAGAGCATTTCCGCGAACTCTAGTTGAAGTGCTCTGGGCATGGGATTTTGACATGTTACCCAAACCAAAAGGAATGAGTGGGAAACAATCAAGACTACAGATAGAAGCACTTGCATTTGAAATAGTTTCAAGCATGCTTGGGTACTCGTGTGATCTGAGTGACTCAGTTTTGGAATACAACTGTCGCGTGGTACACCGCGACCTCCAGGCACCCCGGAGTTTCTGAAAAAAAATTTTCTGCGATTTTCACGAAACCACTTTTCTTCAACTTGAATTGGGCTAAAAATCCATCCCTGAAAATAAAAATTCTCTGAGTAGTGTGGAAATGCTGATCCTTACCCTACCTGGGGTGTCCACTGAGCATTTCCGCAAACTCTAGTTGAAGTGCTCTGGGCAATGGATTTTGACATGTTACCCAAACCAAATGGAATGAGTGGGAAACAATCAAGACAACAGATAGAAGCACTTGCATTTGAAAGAGTTTCAAGCATGCTTGGGTACTCGTGTGATCTGAGTGACTCAGTTTTGGAATACAACTGTCGCGTGGTACACCGCGACCTCCAGGCACCCCGGAGTTTCTGAAAAAAAATTTTCTGCGATTTTCACGAAACCACTTTTCTTCAACTTGAATTGGGCTAAAAATCCATCCCTGAAAATAAAAATTCTCTGAGTAGTGTGGAAATGCTGATCCTTACCCTACCTGGGGTGTCCACTGAGCATTTCCGCAAACTCTAGTTGAAGTGCTCTGGGCATGGGATTTTGACATGTTACCCAAACCAAAAGGAATGAGTGGAAAACAATCAAGACTACAGATAGAAGCACTTGCATTTGAATGAGTTTCAAGCATGCTTGGGTACTCGTGTGATCTGAGTGACTCAGTTTTGGAATACCACTGTCGCGTGGTACACCGCGACCTCCAGGCACCCCGGAGTTTCTGAAAAAAAATGTTCTGCGATTTTCACGAAACCACTTTTCTTCAACTTGAATTGGGCTAAAAATCCATCCCTGAAAATAAAAATTCTCTGAGTAGTGTGGAAATGCTGATCCTTACCCTACCTGGGGTGTCCACAGAGCATTTCCACGAACTCTAGTTGAAGTGCTCTGGGCATGGGATTTTGACATGTTACCCAAACCAAAAGGAATGAGTGGGAAACAATCAAGACTACAGATAGAAGCACTTGCATTTGAAAGAGTTTCAAGCATGCTTGGGTACTCGTGTGATCTGAGTGACTCAGTTTTGGAATACAACTGTCGCGTGGTACACCGCGACCTCCAGGCACCCCGGAGTTTCTGAAAAAAAATTTTCTGCGATTTTCACGAAACCACTTTTCTTCAACTTGAATTGGGCTAAAAATCCATCCCTGAAAATAAAAATTCTCTGAGTAGTGTGGAAATGCTGATCCTTATCCAACCTGGGGTGTCCACAGAGCATTTCCGCGAACTCTAGTTGAAGTGCTCTGGGCATGGGATTTTGACATGTTACCCAAACCAAAAGGAATGAGTGGGAAACAATCAAGACTACAGATAGAAGCACTTGCATTTGAAAGAGTTTCAAGCATGCTTGGGTACTCGTGTGCTCTGAGTGACTCAGTTTTGGAATACAACTGTCGCGTGGTACACCGTGACCTCCAGGCATCCCGGAGTTTCTGAAAAAAAATTTTCTGCGATTTTCACGAAACCACTTTTCTTCAACTTGAATTGGGCTAAAAATCCATCCCTGAAAATAAAAATTCTCTGAGTAGTGTGGAAATGCTGATCCTTACCCTACCTGGGGTGTCCTCTGAGCATTTCCACGAACTCTAGTTGAAGTGCTCTGGGCATGGGATTTTGACATGTTACCCAAACCAAAAGGAATGAGTGGGAAACAATCAAGACTACAGATAGAAGCACTTGCATTTGAAAGAGTTTCAAGCATGCTTGGGTACTCGTGTGATCTGAGTGACTCAGTTTTGGAATACAACTGTCGTGTGGTACACCGCGACCTCCAGGGACCCCGGAGTTTCTGAAAAAAAATTTTCTGCGATTTTCACTAAACCACTTTTCTTCAACTTGAATTGGGCTAAAAATCCATCCCTGAAAATAAAAATTCTCTGAGTAGTGTGGAAATGCTGATCCTTACCCTACCTGGGGTGTCCACTGAGCATTTCCGCAAACTCTAGTTGAAGTGCTCTGGGCAATGGATTTTGACATGTTACCCAAACCAAAAGGAATGAGTGGGAAACAATCAAGACTACAGATAGAAGCACTTGCATTTGAAAGAGTTTCAAGCATGCTTGGGTACTCGTGTGATCTGAGTGACTCGGTTTTGGAATACAACTGTCGCGTGGTACACCGCGACCTCCAGGCACCCCGGAGTTTCTGAAAAAAAATTTTCTGCGATTTTCACGAAACCACTTTTCTTCAACTTGAATTGGGCTAAAAATCCATCCCTGAAAATAAAAATTCTCTGAGTAGTGTGGAAATGCTGATCCTTATCCAACCTGGGGTGTCCACAGAGCATTTCCGCGAACTCTAGTTGAAGTGCTCTGGGCATGGGATTTTGACATGTTACCCAAACCAAAAGGAATGAGTGGGAAACAATCAAGACTACAGATAGAAGCACTTGCATTTGAAAGAGTTTCAAGCATGCTTGGGTACTCGTGTGATCTGAGTGACTCAGTTTTGGAATACAACTGTCGCGTGGTACACCGCGACCTCCAGGGACCCCGGAGTTTCTGAAAAAAAATTTTCTGCGATTTTCACTAAACCACTTTTCTTCAACTTGAATTGGGCTAAAAATCCATCCCTGAAAATAAAAATTCTCTGAGTAGTGTGGAAATGCTGATCCTTACCCTACCTGGGGTGTCCACTGAGCATTTCCGCAAACTCTAGTTGAAGTGCTCTGGGCAATGGATTTTGACATGTTACCCAAACCAAAAGGAATGAGTGGGAAACAATCAAGACTACAGATAGAAGCACTTGCATTTGAAAGAGTTTCAAGCATGCTTGGGTACTCGTGTGATCTGAGTGACTCAGTTTTGGAATACAACTGTCGCGTGGTACACCGCGACCTCCAGGCACCCCTGAGTTTCTGAAAAAAAATTTTCTGCGATTTTCACGAAACCACTTTTCTTCAACTTGAATTGGGCTAAAAATCCATCCCTGAAAATAAAAATTCTCTGAGTAGTGTGGAAATGCTGATCCTTATCCAACCTGGGGTGTCCACAGAGCATTTC
>NC_142618.1:630000-742500 GCF_059453375.1 Lepisosteus platostomus | reverse complement strand
CGCGTCACGTGACGGCCGTCTGCCCCGGGGGGGGGCTTGTGTGTGTGTGTGTGTCGGTGGGGAGGGGGTAGCACAACACAAAGTATCCACCGGGCTGGAGGGTGGCGGCGGCAGCAGCATTACCTTACCTTGCCTTTCGGTCCCCCCTTTTACTTGCGATTGAAGTCCGCGGCTCCTGAGCCCTTGCAAGGGCGTCACAGGACTCCAGCAGTCCCGGCAGCGGCGCTCGGCGGAGCTGCTCTGACCCCCCCTTTGGGAAAATTTGTAACAGTTTTCACGAAACGCAGTGTTTCCGATACTGAACTCTGGAAGTCAACGCTTTCCGGTGTAGAGCCCTGCAGTCACCGGGCACTCGCGTCAACCAGCTGCCGCCTGTCCGTCGGGCTGCTGGCTAACATGGCTGTAATTTTACTAGGCGGGAGAGCAAAGGTGTTAGTTTATATGTGGCATCTCCCCTTTCGGAATCGTCTCTGACACTGAGCTGTCACACAGTGTGGAAAATGCTGCACTATTGTCGTGCGGTAATTATCAATAAGGGGGTATAAAACTAGTAGGAAAAGACGGGATTAACCTGTTTGCTCTGTACTAGTATAACATAGTTGAAGAAGCAGTAATTTCTCTATTTTGGACCACGTACGCACGTCATATAGGTAACAGTCATGCTTTTTTCTAGAGAAGAGGAGCAGAGTTAAATTATGTAGACTATTTACCCATCCATCCCGCCCCATAATCCTGCCCTTCCTCCTGATTGAGAGAGATCTTCTGTCGCCATTCGCAGTACAGGTACTGTAGCAGCCGATCCTGTGAGTTCATCTGGCAGAGATTGTATTTTGCACAGCAAATAATCGTTCACAATTTCACATTCCCAGCTAGAGGTCTGTTGACTTTTTCTCTCTCCTTCGAGGTGTACACCTGTAAGGAAGATTATAAGGTGTAGTGTATCGTCATAGATCCACCATTTTAATTCAATACACAGTGGAAACGGTTGTGGGAAGACAGTTCACATCCTCAAGTACAGCACACGCTGATGGTCTGTTTATTTAAACACATGGGTGACCATTTAAAGTTTTAAAAATTTCTTGATGGTACTGATGGCACTGATGATATGTGATTTGTTAGTATACCAGTTTAATTCAGAGATTAATTTAATTAGCATGGTGTATCTTTAAAAGTAACAACAGTAGTTTGTATAATTTTAGGTTGATTTATGTTTTACAGTGTGTCATTAGCTAATTTATTTTTTCAGCACAAGCACAGTTTTCCTCTGAAGGTCTGAAAGTTTTATTTGATAACATTCAGTGTAGCAGACTCATTGTGTGTATGAAACAGATTTTGAAGTATAAGAGAACAGTTCCATTTCAGCAGCATATTGCTTATGAAACAGTACAGTAAATCTTGATGTCAAACTAAAATAATCTGAGAATACTGTGAGATGCTGCATGTACTATATCACATTTTTCTGATGCAAAAGGAACATTTATCAGACCGTGAATTTAGTCAGCTGTGAAGTGGTGGCAGTGTTTGTTTTGTTTCAGAATAAATCAGTTTGATTTTGATGTTGATGCACTTTTATCAGAAGGCATTAAATAATCAGGCCTTCATGTTTTAGTGTAGAATACCTTACGTGGAATATTTATTTCAGAGATGGATGTGTTCAACCCAGTAAGGAGGGGAAGGTTCTTAACAGATTAAAGGGAAAAAAGCAGTTCCCCTGGGGGCTCAATAAAGGCTTTCAATTTCATGTGAATATATGATGGATTTTGAAAAGCGACTAATACTTAATTAAATTTGGTAAAGTGTAAATATATGATTAAGCTTGTGGTGACACAATTGCTGTGTTGCCAGTGATGGTCTCACAGATAATTTAATCCTGTGAGTATAAATGCATGTGGAATAAACATTTTTACAACTTGAATAATTCAGTAGAAGTTTGGCCTCTATCACACATCCTTGTGTCTCAGGAATGGGCAGGTCAAAGAAAAATAAGCTGAGTTCTGCAGCTGACACTGGCAACACGATTGCATTGCACTGCGTCCATTGATGAAAGTATTTGGCTTCAGTTTATTATTGCGACGCAGATTTCTTGGGTGTATCGCAGACCTCGTGAACCTTCTGTTTGTAAGAACAAGTACGCTAACTAAATAAAAGTTTTTGTAACCAGAAAACTGGTCTTGAAAAAACATTAACCAAAAAAAATGTGCGCAAGTCAGGATTTCATTTTGGTTGTTGGAAGGCACACATAAGCAACCCTGACGACTGGCATTCCTCTGTGGAGTTGGGCATTTTCCATTGGTTCCTGTGGAGAGTCAAAGGTTGTATTCAGTCCTATTGTGGAAAGGGCAAGTTTACAGTCCCATTTCAATTAAATCTGGGATGCAGACCTACTCGTGTTATTGCTGAGGGAATAAGTGTAACTGTACAAGTTAGTATACCTTCTATGTCTGGAAACATTTCCTCATTTTAAGTCATGTTTGCCTTTTGAATGCTTAAAATATGTCCTCATTAGTTATGTTTTAAGTTTGATGATTGTTCAGAGTGTTTAATTCATATCTCTATGAAGTAAAATCGGTTTGTGATTGAAATCTGTCTTCTGTTAAAAGTCTCGATTTTTCCGTGCAGCAGTTGCGCATGTGTTATTGAAGTAAATCGATTGCAGTTTTTATTAATTTTGCCCTTTAGTGTTTAGTTTTTGTAATGAACACTTTTTTTTACTCCTTAAAAATCTTTTATCATAGGGCTTTTGAGAACATTAGTGAAAACATTTACATTTTTTGAAACCCTCAATCATTGCCTTCTAAATATGTGTGTCTTAATAATGTGAAGCATCTTAAAATTCTAGGATAATAATCTTTATTTTCCATAAATGTCTTTCATTATAAAGCATCTAAAGGCACTGTACAATAAACCGAGCTAGAAGGGAGGCACAATAATTAAATATCAATTTAATTGAAGACCTAGAGTAGATAACTGACTTGGGATACAGAATTTGATATTTCAGGAAAAGAAAACATCCAGTAAGTCGGTGCTTATTTTTCAGTTTTTTATTGCTCATTTTCACTGTAGTTGTTTAAAAGATAAAAAAATAAAGATACATGTGATACTAAACTGAACCTTAAATAAACCTTTCATACTGTCCATGTCACTACTGCATACTTCTAATTTAGTGTTACCTGTAATTTCTTATGTCAGCAGTATACATTTCTTGTCTAGCGTTATTTTTATTAGGAATCTAAATGCCTTGTTAATATTTTGTGAGGTGGAAAATCAAATTTTGAATATGAAGAAAAGTCAACAGTTATATTTATAAAGGATGATTATTTTATTGATCAAAAGCAATCTTGGGATAATGTCGTTCTTACAGGCTTTCAGAACGTTGTCTAGTGCTTCTGTTGACTGAAGCTCCACGTATAACAATAGATATTCCTCTCTGTCTGTCTGGCTATAGCAGTACCTGGCCTTTGGCATTCGGTCAGTTATCCCAAAATTCAAATAAAAAATGTGAAAATAAAAACAAAGCAAAATCTATAATCTAATATTAGATTTAATGATTGTGAAAATGCAGGCACAATTTCTTGAAATAAATCCCATTTCTTTAGTTTTGTGACCTAAAGTAATTTTCTTCTGAAATACTTACGTGAGATCAATGCCTTATTTTTATTAAAGTTGTGCAATTATGTACAAAGTACGTTTCATGATGCATTTTATGAAAAGGACCAACTGAAAGGACAATTAGCTAATTTTATTAAATGACGAGTGTCAGAACTAAATATTGGAGTGCGCAATTGTTCTCTAGTAAGTGATAAAGTCCAGAGCCACACACTGATAATAGAAGAATCTTCACCTATTGTTAATTTTAATGTTTAATAATTTGCTTTTTGCCTGAAAGGGGTATCAGATTAATTCAGCCCCTTTAGCTTTACCTGCATCAACACACTGATAGCTTGAAGCTATTGGAACCAAAAAAGGCAAAATGTGCTGTTTTACACACACCTTGGTAAGGCTTCTTTGCATTTTATCTTAAGATAAGACTCATTAGTAGTCATGGTGATGAGTGAATTTTACCATTTCGGTGTTCTCTACACTTAAAATAAATGCAGAACTTAGAAGCACAAGATCTGAATATAATTCAGACTGTTCACTATGTTCACTATGATCACTGTGAAAAGGTTGCTGGAGGTTTAAGAAGAGACCCCCCGCCTTGTGCTTCTGCAGTAGTAGGTGTATGTCATGGCTTCGGCTTGCTTCAGGCAGGTGAGTGTGGAGTGAGCGGTGCCGTTAGGCGCGTGTGCCGTGTTCAGCATGGGCACTTTCTCTTAAAAGAAAAGGACGGAGGCGATAGTCTGCCTGTTCTCACCCCGTCGCTTGAGATCCTTTCTAGAGCTACTTTAGCAAAGCTGCTGAATGAGTCTGAATATGTGCTCTGCAGGTGTATCAGTGCACACAATTTTCCTGTAAAAAATGTTGTTCAGAAACAATCAAACTATTGTAAGACTGTAATAATCTTTACAATTGTGAAATACGAAACTGGTGTAATAGCATTAATTGCTGTGAATTGCCACCAGTAATTTTATAATGGTGGGCAACTTTTACTGCCCCGTAGTGCTGGGGCCCTGGGTTCAATTCCTGGGGTGCGATCTGTGTTGAGGTTGTGTGTTCTCCCTGTGTTTCCTCCAGGTGCTTGAGGTTTCCTCCCACAGCCCAAAAACACACTGCTTGGTTAATCGGTTTCTGGGAAGGCTGGCTCTGGCGTGAGTGTGTACGAGCCTGTGCCCAGCGATGGGCAGGCGTCCTGTCCAGGGTGTATCCTGCCTTGTGCCTGCTGCTTGCCAGGATAGGCTGTGGCTTCCTTGTGACTCTGTACTGGACAAAGTGGAGTTTAAAAATAGTACAGTAAAAGAGTACATAGCTGCAAATAGTAAAGAACATGTGAACCCCTTTGATTTAGGTTTCACATTGGTCATCTTCTCTAGATGCAATCCATGTGGGAACAAGCTGTTTGAGCAGAATTTAATATTCCAGGAAGTTAATGGGCTGAAACACTTCTGAATTAGTTTTAAGATGAATTTGTAAAAAAGTAGTTATCACTGATGTAAATGAATTTTCTTTGTGTGCAGATCTTGGGCTGCTCTAATGAGTAGACACACTACTTTGTACCCAGGAGTAGCGCTCATTAATATGTTACAGTAAATAGTTATTGGAGTTGTTAAGGTAGTTCTGTCAGAAAAGTCATTATCAGTCCAGACACTGCAGCTGACACTTGGCTTGCTGAGTTGTCAAAGACTACATCATGGGAACTGCTGGACTACTTTTTAAATAATTCCATACCCATCTCTTATTGTTAATTAATTCATTTATTAATTTTTAAACCATTCTGTACTGCTTTAAATCTTTTTTTCACTTTACACGGTTCAGTTCTCTTAAACTGTAATACAAATATTTTAATTACTCTTTTAAAAGCCTTGTTCTTGTTGTATCTTTTAACCAATTTCTTATGGTAGAGATCAGTTGGCAGTATTGTATACTGTATATGTATTTAAAGTTTTGTGATTAAAAGAATAGGGTAGAAGGGGAATTTGCCAGCACATTGTCAGTTTGCTGCCAATATTCAATGAATAATTTTATGATCCTTTGTCCTGTGTTGGTTTCGATCCTGTTTGGAAAGCCTACACTGAAATGCACAGACATACATAGAGCAAGCAAACTGTCTAGGTCTGTGTTTCTTCACGTTGTTGATTAAGTGTTTTGTGTCGTTCAGGAGAAAGAATAAAACCACAAGATACACAATATTTAAAAGTAATTTTCTGTATTTCGTTAATAAGATCAGAATCGGTCAGTAACATAAATTCTAAGTGCAACATCCTAGAACTGCGTTGCTCAACACATTTTTGACTTGTGTCGAGGAGGCAATAGGAATTAAAGGTGGCAGAAGGGCATCTGTTAATCTAGATTAGAGTGCTTCAATATTACATTGTTGGATTTTTGTTTTTGAAAATAAGTATTTTTAGACCTCATTATGCATCACTGGTATGTACACACTTCTGTTCAATGTTTTTACAATTGGTCTCAATTTTGCTGTACTACTATATGCTAGCTTGTAATTGTAATTAGAACTATGTACAATGACAGAGAAGGAAAGGAGATTGAAATTTTCAAAAGTAATTCCCTTGGGACTTTGGAACTGGGAAGTAGGGATATAATTCTGGAATAATGCTGGAACCATGAGAGGTAAATTTTCTTTTCTACAAACAAAAAAAATATGGAACACATTTAATAGAGAACAGTTAGGTAATGAATCCAAAGTGGATAATTTGGGTAGTCCTCATATTTTCAATACTCTAGTAAGAATAGACAAACTATGTGCTTGTGTAACTTCAAATCAATTATTTTATCTAAGAAAGCAGGCATGTTCCAATTCAATTTTCAATATACTGGTAAAAATCCAAACCTACAAACTGTACCTATTCCAAATATTACCTTTTGTAACGCATTTTCAGTCTCAATCTCTAATGTGATTAGTGCATTAGTACATTTATTTAAAAAAAATCTTCAGTATAGACTACATGTATTTGATTAATACTTATAATAAAAACTTTTTGAATAGCAAAGGTCTTTTATAAGATTCTTCTCAAACAAAGCACTTTCATTTTCAGTGTATGACAATACAGCTTCACATCTGGACTGAAGATGGACACTGATTAGTGTTTACAGTATATGCTGAGGATACTTTAAATTCTTGTGTCTTTGGGGAAGTGATATTTTTAACGCCTAACTATTAATTTGAGCATAAATGTAATGACTTGAAAAACATTAATGCAATTGCAGTTAACTGTATACAGAATATTGTTTGGAGAAAGAGGTTTGTTTACCTGGTTTAGTTTCTTTCATTAAAATATCTATAGTATAATAAAAATGGAAAATCCCTCTGTGATAAATGGTTTAAGGCATTTATCAGCCTCTTTATTAAAGTGCCTGACAACATTAACGCAATCTGGTAAATAACATTCATAGAAATTGTTCGTAATATATTTTGCTTCACAGTACTAATTGCCAACATTGGACCTTCTAACCTAAAATAAATTGAGTTCTAATCCTCCAGGTGAATGATTTCTTTTTAGTAAGGATGGATTACTGTCCCATTGTTGTTCTAATTGTAATAGCCAGGCTCAGTATAGTGATAATAATTATGGCACAACCAGGACAAATTAGTTATGTATCTAAAGAAAGATAATAAACTGAATTACTGTAGGAGCTTCATAATTGAAGGCTCATGATGACACATGCGCAATTAAATTGTGATGAGACTTTCTGGCCTGTTTAAACCAGCAAATAGGAAGTGAAGAGATAAGACTAATTCTAGGCAGAGAAGTATGTCTGTTGCTTAGAAATGTACCTAAAGAAGCAGAAGCCCAAAGTGACCTTCCACTGCTGTGACATCATGTAGTTTAGTGGCACATTCTGAGAAACAAAAGAAACACCACTAAAAACTGCAACTGCAAGACATTGGAGGATTTTTTGTAGCAGGTGCAGTGACATTTTATTGACATGCAAATTCATTATGCTGATTAACTGTTGTCATCAACACAGTTGATCAACAGGGGGTCCACTGTGGCCACCACTGGAGGCAGTACAAGCGTAACATCTGTGACACGTGCTTTGCACCAGGTTGCACGTGCTGCCTTCTGTGATTCTCTTGCACTCCTCTCACGGAGCCTGGATAGTCATGTGCTTGTTCACTGGGCTCCCAACCCTCGATCTCACAAGTCATCCACTTATGTTCAAGTCTGGCAGCCCAATAGCATAATTGTCCTATTCTCCCCCTGCAGTAAAACCTGTGCTCCACAAAGCAAGAAGAAGTGCATTGTCCTTCTGAAATTTAATGTCAGGACAAGTTCTCAGGACGTGAGGTCCCAGGTTTGGTTACTGTGGTCAGGTTGCCATCAATTACTGCAAGTAGGGTTGTGTAGCGACAGGACACTTGCGTAAACCATCAAAAATCAAAAGATCTTGCAGGATGTTGTGAGTGTGCCCCATCGTGGGTGGAGTGCGTTACATTTAATGACAGAGCATCGTTGTCGAGATAAGCAGGGCATATTGATCCCTTCGTGATTTTCTTTCTTGATTTTGCCATGTTTGACATTCAACAGGTTAAATCACCTCCTTACCTGTGCCCAGTCAGTGCTCTCACTAACAGGTTGATTTAGAGTTTATAGGACAGTCAATCACTTGAGTTGACCATAGCCAGCAACAAATTATTAAATAATGAAAACAATGTAAAAACATTTAATCATTGGCCATAATCCATATAATTTTGTTTCCTAAACCTATATATGTAAGAATAGAGAGATCTGTTTCTGTTGACATTCAGCTTACTGTATATAAAAACCACAATCATGAAAAATATAAAATATTTTAAAATGATGCTGATATTTTCAGTATTTTGAATTATTTCTGTAGCTGAGGAAAATGCAATGTTGCACATGCACATTTGAAATGATAAATCACTCTATATAATAAATACTTAATAGAGCAAATATATAAATATAAATCTATATATAATATATATAAAACATAACATAGGTATATAGTTACATAGGTTTTACATTTAAAATGTATTAACAAAGTTAAAAACCTTCTAAAGAATTGTAGACTCCATCATCAAGTAAACCTAAGGAAACTGTTAAAAAATTCCTGTTTTGTTGGGGCTTTGTTGAATTAACATGAAAAAATACGACTGAATTATTCAACCACTTTTTAACAGCTTTGTCTAATTCAGGGTCACAGAGGAGACAGAGCCTGTCTGTCCCAGCAGGCAACGGGCGCAAGACAGGATCCACCCTGAACAGGACACCAGTCCATCAGAGGACACACAGACGGAGACACACACTCACTCACACCAGGGCCAGATTCCCAGAAGCCAGTTAACCTGAAACCGGAGTGCCCAGGAGAAATCCAAATTAACCAGGGGAGAACATGCAAACTCCACACAGACAGCACCCCAGGCTCATAATTGAACCGAGGGCCCCAGCGCTGCAATTGCTAACCACTGTGCCACCATGCTGCTCTTTACTTTGAATTACATTAACTCAAATAAGTTGCTTGACAGTACTTTGGTAAAGTACAAAGGTAAATGAAACAGCATTCATGTAGACTGGCCATCAGGCTGTAGAAAAAACAGAACCTTGGAGCCATAGTGGAATTTATACCTTTCTCCGAGACCGAAAGTAATAAACACGTAAAGTGAGCACTAGATTGTTGCTGAATAATTAATGTTAGTTAATGATGTCGTCATGGTATTACCAAACCATTACACAAAATTCAGACAGTAAACGGCATCTTTTAAATTATTTTCAGTTACCTTAACTTTGTCATCAGTGATCTGCTCAATAGTGATCTATAGCCCTTATTCCTGCAAGCTCTCAGTGACGGACACTGACGCCTCACAGCTACTCTCGGTCTGGGTAGTGGCTGGAACCGTGAACAGCTCACTACAGAAGTTGGTATTAAGTAAAAAGACATGTAAAAGCAACGCAAAATGTTACAGCAAGACAATTACAAACAAGTATTGAGAGTGATGGTGACCATGCTTTCTTGTTTTTATTTTTATTGACTATTTTAATTTCAGGATGTGTTAAGTTATTTAAGAAACAATTTAGTGCAGGTGAAGGGATTATGTGATTCAAAGAGCACCTTCAGAATCCAGTTCTGTATGAATGAGGCCAGGTTGTCTAGTGCCTCTTCTCGTGCTTTCAAGAGTTCAAAATTTGTCATTTTCCTTTTCATCTGTCACAACGTAAATGGTCTCCAAAGCATGTCTGAGATTTAGGAAATGAACAGTGACAGTGGCCAAATGTTAAAACCGTGGATTATGCCGAGCCTTGTGGTCTGTTCTAAAGACCTTAATGACGGCATGTAGCACTAATACTAAACGACCGATCTGAATCGTTTTTATCTTACATTTTAATGATTAGCTGTTTTTTTAACTCTCGTGTAAGAGAAACTCGCCACATGAAAGCGAAAGGCGGCCTGTGACCTTGATGATCCACAAGGAGATACTGCCAGTGTCACAGGTGTGGCAGAGTCCTGCTCAGTTGGCATTTATATGACATTGTGTGTTTTGCAATTAGCAAATTTATAGAAAACTAAAATATAGTTTGTGTGAATATTAGTTATGCAGAAAGCATAACTAATTGCTGGGGAAGCTAAAGGCAGATTTTAATCAATAAACAAGTCGACAATTTTGTGGTAAATCAAGGACTCATTCCTTCATTTTTAATTTCTGAATGTTCTTATTACTACTTGTTGGATGTCTGTTGTTTCTTATTTCAAAGCCAATATTGGAGAATGTGACTGTTACTTAGCTGTTGCTTGCGCATGGTTCAAGTAGGGAGCTGCGTCAGCATGCATAGGCTGCAAAGGAACAAGTAAAGGTTTAACAACAACAACAACAACAACATCACTTTATTAACCCTATACAATTTCTTGTATTAGGAATTTGTCTTTTCGCATACCCAAGCTTGCTCTCCATGAGACACACAGACACACAGACAGGGAGAGAGCCTGGGGTCAGAGCGCAGGGTCAGCTATTGTACAGCACCCCTGGAGCAGTTGGGGTTAAGGGGCCTTGCTTAGGAGCCCAACAGAGTAGGATT
Source organism: Lepisosteus platostomus (assembly GCF_059453375.1). Classification (NCBI taxonomy): domain Eukaryota; kingdom Metazoa; phylum Chordata; class Actinopteri; order Semionotiformes; family Lepisosteidae; genus Lepisosteus; species Lepisosteus platostomus. The sequence goes on along the minus strand of NC_142618.1, from coordinate 731,851 downwards.
CCTCTGCCGGCCGCGGGATTTGAACTGGCAACCTTCCAGCCATAGGCGTAGATCCTTAGCCACAGATCCACCACTCCGCCGTTTATTCCCTGCTGAAAAGAGAAGGAAATGCGACATTTTGGCTATGGGGTCTTCTTCAGGTGTCACAGCCGAAACGTTGTTTCCCCTTTCTTCTCTTTTCAGCATGGGATAAACTGTTTACTTGTTCCTGTTACATGCATATTACTTACTACTGTTGTATTACATTCTTGAGTAACCAATGTGTTACTTTCTGTGAATAGAAGCATTAAGGTGCTATTAGTATTACAGTTGTAATTAATTGATTGCATTTGTATGTGATAAAATATCCTGAAGTGCTTCACAAGGAGAAGGTGACCTACTTCAAACACAAGCGAAGTGTAGCACCCATCTAGGTGACACATGGAGACCATGATGTGTCAGTAGCTCAACCACACAGCAGAGCCGGTGGAGAAGTGAGAAGTGACTTCAGTTGAGTTAAGGAGTAAACTTGTGCCATATTGTGGTAAATCGGAATGAAATTTAACCAGAACAGGGTCATGGGATCTTTAATGAACAAGAGGTCAGGACTTTGGATTTGCATCTAAACCAATGAAAGGCACTTGAATGCAGTGGTCTAAGTATTTTTTTCAAGAAATTCATATTTACAGTGATAAAATTCCTTTTTTTTTTAAAGTAAAAGACTTAAAATGCGGAAATCATATATATGGGTGCACTTGAAAGGGTTATCTAGTGAAACGAGCCTTATGTCTTTTAAAAGAACGTTCTAGTATTTTTTAGCATTGGGTTATTTTTGGACTGTGAATTATCTTCTGATATAACAGCATTACACTTATTAATAATTGAAATACACAAGCGAGACCTGTTAAATGGAGAACATTTTCACTGGTTAGTTTGTACTTATTTTCACAGAACACATATTAGTGAGCCCTAATGATGAATGCCCAACTTAGCAGAAGTCTAATTTACAGAGGGATCCTGTGGAGAAGAGGAATACAAGAGTAAGAAGGATTAGAAAGACTTATAGCTTTCTAATCCTAAGGAAAAGTGGTTAAAATGGTTAAAGATGCAAAATCTTGAAGAACTACCCAATGGTTACAAATTATTATTCCCACTTTTAATGTAAAAGTTCTGTTCTCTTGCCATCATCAATTGTTAAGTGTATTTTTCTGCCTCACCTCCTTGATTTCACCTACAGGGAAAATAAACAAAACTGTGGAGTTCTTTGTACCAATTTGGAAAGAAACAATGGGGAATTCATTAAGCCTTTTTCTACAAAATGCCATGAACGCCTTTTTTTTTTCTTGCAGAAAGACAAAAAATGTGCATTTAAATGTCACAGTAAAAATGCATTCAAGAACATAATCAAGCTTAAAAAACAGTTGTTTTTAACTTACTTAGAAAACAATATTTTTGTAGAATTCCTGACTCATTTAAAAAGCAGGCTTGGGATGAATGTGTTTCTCTCATTTGTAGCTGTTCTTATGTTCATGAAAGATTGATTTTTGTTCATTCTGTAGTGAAAAATAAATTGCTTATGTTATTTAAAGTGTGTGGTATGACTGATAGTATCACATTTTGTTTGTTGGAAGTAACAAGACTGTAGAGATTTCTAAACACTATATCGTTCAGTTTTCTCAGGCATGGAATAAGGGTGCAAGCGCTATGAAGACCAGGCCATACAACATGAAGGCCCTGCTGGAATGCGCTGAGTTATCTAAGTGTTATAGTTCTAGAAGTGTAGTAAAGAAACCCTGCTAATTGTTTAAGAGTAATCTTTTCTCATTTATGCTTTTTCAAGGGGAAAAAGTGGAGTTTTGAGTTAGAGAAGCAAACTGAAGTGTTAATCAATAATATCCGGTTGAAGCCCTTGCCAGGTGGGGGCGGCCCAGACTCAGGGCTCCTTCAGGAAACGGCTTGACGACACTTGAGATTCACTGAGCCACCGAACTGCCGGGCGAGAGAGATGGGCCGATTGGCCTTGGCTTGTCTGCAGCCTCTTCACCACATTGGAAAAGCAGTGTGGTCATACATCATGTGCCTGATATTGTCTGGGGTTCCTGCACCAGGTGGAAGAGGGTGTAGGGTTCTTCTCTATGGCAGTGGTCAGAAGTAAAACTCAAGTTCAAGTTTGTCATTTTACTCATACACAGGTATATGGTATAACGAAATGCTATTTAGCTAGCTCTCAGACGGTAAGTAGTACAAAAAACAACAATACAATTGTATAAGAAAAAGACAGAGACAACAGGCAATTTGCAAAACAACATCAGATAATGTTGTAGAGGAAGATGAAGATCACTTTATTGGCCATATACAGTATCTTGTATTAGGATTTTTTTTTTGGCGTAACCCAGCTTGCTCTCCATGAGATACACAGACAGGTAGAGAACCTTGGGGTCAGAGTGCAGGGTCAGCCATTTATACGGCGCCCCTGGAGCAGTTGGGGTTAAGGGCCTTGCTCAGGGACCCAACGGAGTAGGGATACGGGATATGCGGGATACGAACTGACAACCTTCCAGCCACAGGTGCAGAACCTTAGCCACAGAGCCGCCGCACTGTGGAGATGCCAGGGATTGAACCCGGGACCTCACACGTGCGAAGTGCGCACTCCACCACTGAGCTACATCCCCCCAAGTGTTCAGAAGCAAGGTGGGAGCAGAGATGGAAGGCTGTGACACACTCCTGCTTCCTGCTGTAGGCATGTCATGTCCAGCAGACACGCAAGTCATTACGTGGCAATGAGCGAACCTTGAAACGTTCTGCTGGGAGGTCTTTGAATACTTGTTCCCCTGCAGTCCTTCATGTGCTGTCATTAACGTGATGGGTGACTGTGGGGTTTGATCTGAATATGGGCTCCATGTTGTTGCGTTCTCTGAACTGCAACGCTGCCATGTGCAGATCTGCCCATGGTTTTTTGTTGATGCCCTGCTTTTTGTTTTAAATGGAAATAAGCAAATTATTTCTTCAGATGAGTGTCTGAAATGTTATTACGAGGCCCGTGGCTTCTCCTGGATACTGCCTCCCAGTTCCGTGAATTAAATGCCTGTTGTAATAACTTCATGTGAGCAGTTTGTCCCTTTAAGTTCTGCTGTATATGTTCGGCTGCAGGGTTGTAACTGAAAGCTGCAAAATCCTTGGTGAGACACTTTTCTACCTGGTACAGCAAAATTAAAGTCCCTTGTTCTGTTCCTGCTGCTGAAATCCATGCATTCTCAAGCTTGGAACAGCAACCAACTTTTTGGATAGAATTGTGTTGGCCTGTTGTGGAAAGCTAATTCCTCTAAAGTTGAAATGAAGTGTTTTGTATAGAGTTTTACTTCAAAAGCATGTATTAGACAACCTGTGATAGTCAAGTACAAAACTTCAGGATAAAATTTAAAGTTCTATTCAGATAACATAGATTTTAAATAAAAATAAAATAAAATGTAATCGCTATAAAGTGTCTTTTTTTTGGGGGGGGGGTGTAAGAAACAAATACTTGTTAATAAAAATGAATTATTATATTAATGTTGTGACCCTGAATGGGATGGTTAGAAGATGGGTGGAATTACTGTACATTTAATTACTGAATGCTGGATGTTATATTCCCAGACACAAAAGGAGACACTGAATAAAGTTTACTTCTTCATTAAAACTGAGATAATTTTAGTTAATTTTTAACAATTTCTCCAATAACTCTAGTTCTGGTGGTATTTATCTGATAGGATTGTCCCTGGTATGAGATGACCTTCTCTAATGATAAAATCACAGGTAATTACAGGAGTTGCTTAGCTATTAAGTGCTCCTTATGGTGCACATACTTTTACAGTATCAGGCACATTTTTCTTGCACAGATGAGATGGGTGAATAGAGCTATACATAGAACAGGGATAATTGCTTTTTAATAAAGTAAAATAAATACATACTCGTCTGTAATCTCAGACTATAGTGATTTGAAATTGTACACTGAAGGTAATATGTCAGCATATGGAGATTTTTTTAGATTGTTGCTTTGAGTTCATTACATGTACAGAAGGTGTTGATATAGCACAGGTGCACTTAAAGATGTATTTCCCCTTCTTGGTAACAGTTAATTAAATACCTCAACAGTATCTCAGTATATCTTCTAGTGGGAACACTCTCATGTTTACCACTTCTTCTTAAAAGGTAAATTTTTCAGACCAAGAAAAAAAAACTAATATGTCACAGACCTTTACAGTTGTCTCTGTTATAAAGGAGAAATCATGAGGGTGACATTTTGAGGTTATTGTTTTGTGTCTTTCTTGTATCTGGAGCCCCATCACTGCTGTGTAACACTGCTTGTTTACTGGGCTGTTCTTTTGGTTTAGAATTAACCCTCTTTACTTGATGGTGTACTTTTTAAATTTGTTCGTATTCTGTTGTTGGAGAGATGCGTGTCCTTATCAACTGGGCACAAAGGCCTGTTGCGCACAAGTGATTCAGACCTTTAAGTCCTGTAAGTGGTAAAATCTTTATAATGTACTTCAGCATGTTTTTCTTTTTTAATTGGACATGTCCTAGTTCATTGTTATACAGTGCGATACATTGATGTGATTTGGGCTGTGCTCTAAACCAGCTGCCCTTCCGGTCAGCTGCTCTCGGATGATTCCACCCTATTCTAGTCTGAGTTCTGAAATGGGCAGATGTCAGCTTAATCTACACATAAATATTAGCACTTATTATAATTAGCAACAAAGGGCTGTACAAATGATAAGCTGTACAGCTTATGATATACTCCTTTTTTTGGGCACGGTTGTTTTTAAATGACAAGCCATTTTCAGCTGGATGATCCAGGCAATCTTGGTAACCGTTTTGAAAATGATCCAAAGAAGAAACAAATTTATCATGAAATCAGTCTTTTGCTGCTGCTACTTTAGCTGAGGGATAATTCAAACAAAACAATTCTGAGTCATCACATTTTATTTTTTTACATGAATCTTTGCCAGCAAGATGGAAACAAAAACTGATTTTATATCGGTAAGAAACTGACACAGTAGATTTTATTTGCATCTGTATTCATTCATTTGGCAGATGCCTTTATCCAAAGAGACTTTCAATACCATCCGGTCAAGATGCAAAGGTTGCAGATAACAGTAGTATTTATGCAGAAATTTTTGTTTCATTGTTTGGAAGAGACAGAGCAGGAAAATCTGAATAATAACGTTATTAGCATTCAATAACTGCCATGGAAAAGGCGTTGGTGCTGTGTCCCAGAACATTTTAATGCAAGTTCAATGCATTCTAGGAGATACTGCAAATTAAATCTACTGCCTAAGGTCTCTGTTTATTTTCTATTTTAAATGAGTTCATTGTTCCAGTAGCATGCTAGCTTTTGTTTGACGTTTTTCACAATTCGTGGCGTTCTTGACTGAGAACTATTATGGTAGAAGCTTCAGTAAATTATTTTTTGCACCTGCAAACATCCTTTCTTCTTTTTGTGCTCGGAGTTCGTTGGTGCGAGTTTGAGAGAGCTTACAAGCCTGGTGTTTCATGACATTGATTATTTAGGTCTTAGGAAAAGAAAGTGCTATATTGCAGGTTGGTATGTGGCCCCCAAGGTCTTTGCGTGCTTGTGTAAGTACAAAAGAAACACTGCTCCCTAATTAACAAGGAGTTCTTCACAAAATTTAAAGTTGCCAATTCTATATTTGAGCTAGGTATTAATAAAATACAGTGCCGTAGGTTACGTCGTGGATCAGAGTCGTAAGGCTTCATCTATCAGGGTTTTCCCCCAGGTGTCACACCTTATTTTTATTAGTATTAAACATCACCTTGTCAGCAATTCAGATATGACAGTGACACTTCAGATGTTTGAGGTTACAGTACATCTGCATGCTTTAACATGTGTTACCGAGTCATGTGTGAAATATGTACATAATAAAAACAGCATTGTGTCGGGGACATGAGAGTCCATTAATAATGCAGTACTGTATGTAAACTTCCAAATATTATTTACTATAACAGAAGTGACAGCTTCTTTAAGGTGGGGTTTTAGAACAAGGTCAAAACAAGCACAGATCTGTCTAGTAAATGTAACAAGGGGAAAATGAATGGTAATGTCTGTATGTAATGACAACACCTAAACTAAACTCGTAGACAATCCTGGAATTATAGGACATGGGAAGACAGTAGCAAACACTGAACTCTTTTATTTTTGCCTCTTTGTTAATATTGTCTTTGTATCTGTGACAAATGTGTAACTTTTAGTTACAGCGTCATTGGATTTACTGAGAATAATAATCCAGGAAGATGATCAGAACAATCCCTCTTAAATGCTAATTTGTTTATTTACTAAAGGACAAAAATGTATTTTTCAGTGCTTGGTGGACGTAAACGGTCTTCTGTTATTTTTCAGTATGTTCCTTTTACTGTTTACATTGCATGCAGGACACCCTTTTGTGTGACGGATTTCATAATAAAGTTCCATGACAAAATGATGGATTTCCTGGGGCACATTCTGTGCTATTGAAGCACAGAATATGAAGGAGCATGTGACAGACAGGGACTGGCTTCTTAGAAGAAAATGATATACGATACTGTGTTTGCAGTTATTGACATATGTGTTTAAACTGTCACCAGAGCTCTGGGCATCTGGTATCATGATATAGTGCTGTATTGATATGTCATGCTACAGTTCCAGGTTTTTTTTTCCAGTCATCTGTCAGCATTTTGCTCTGAACAGACATTCGGAAATGTCTGATATCCAGTAAAAATACTTTGTCGTCTTATAATTGCAGTTCGCAATGCAAAGAAATATCTTGGCCCAAACTAAGGTGAAAAAGTATAGTAAACTGGCAACTGCTAGCTTTGTTCTACAATCTCAGGAGAATTATTAGTATTTTTCTGCAGATGACTGATCTGCCAGTTGAGTAGTTTGAATTCAGTTGGCATTATCTTTAGAGCCAAAGCCTTTGGATATGAAATGGACCGCATTTGCGTTTCTGGAATATGTTCCAACTCAACCAGTTGCTTTATCCTCAAAGAGACTTTTGCATTTTACCTCTGAGCTGCCAAAAAGTCTCCTGTAACCAATTTGTCAGTCTCAGGTTGACTTTCAGACACAAAGCTGATTCAGCCAGTTTTCCTTTCACTTTCCTTTCCCTAATAACTTTTTTCTCTTCTTTTCTTTCATGGCAGTAGAAGAAAATGAGACAGAGGACCAGCAGCCTACTGTGGGGCAGACAGCCACTCCAAGCGGTAATGTTATTTCCTTTAATGAGGTTTCATTTATCTTTTCAGAACAGGTTTCTGAATTGTATCTAACATAGTTATGCTGACTGTTATATTTATGATGAATTTCAGCAAAAACAAAAATGTAGCCTCATTCATTGCAAAACATAATGCATGCGTAGATTTTTGCAATATTGAATTATGTTGAGATTCAGAGTGTTTGTCAAATGGCTCTGGTTAGGAAGGGGGTAAAATCAGTGTTGAACTTACCTTCATTATTTGTTTTAGCGATTGGAAGGAATTGCAAGTGCTACTTTTCTGTATTTCGTTTAGTCTGATGATTATCGGATTTCTAAAGTGTGATAATGCTTTTGTGTGATGTTTTACGGTTTCAGATCCAAAAAAAGATGTGCTAACCAGTTGAGTGTCTTATGTGTTTCTTCATATGGCTTTCACTGAGCCCTCCAGGAAAAGAAAAATCCAGGTCATGCTTTCAAATGGCCGTTATGAATGAGGGCTGCTACTAATGTAGTTTTTTCTGGTAAAGGTTAGATCTCATGTGTAGTTATTTTAAACCTAATATGGATTACTTTGCCCAGAAGCTGCAGGCTCTATACTCCAAGCTGCCGTAATAAAGTATTAATAAGCTTTTGTCAAGCCACAGAGAATGCTGTTGCATAAATGTGGCACCCAGTGCAGACTGTCTGCATCTTATGGATTTTTCTGATCCATCAGAGGTTTTGCTGCTGCTGTCATCCCTACCAGGGAGATTCAGCATAGCTTGATGAGCCCAGTCCCCGGAGACCAGCTGTCATCCAGCAAACTGTTGCTAATAGGAGGGACTGATTACAACTTCCCCGTCATGTCTAAGTTCTGTATTTAAGTCTCTGCGATAGCAATGTCTTCAGAATCAATGTTGGGTCTGAGCAAATGGCCCTTCTGAGAAAGCCTGTGACATCCTGTATGTGATTAGTTTTCCATACATCCCTCAGTTTGATTTCCCCTAAGTATCGGATTCTGGAAAACTTGTATGCACATGTGTAGATGGTCATTGTATGTGTGATTGAATTTGCATTTTGTGTCTGTAAATATGTACATTTCAAGAAGTCAGTTTTGTGTATTTTTAAAATAAATTTCAAATTTTCCAATTAGCAGTGTCTCTTATTTTGTAATTTGCTGCTTTTTGTCCTCCGGCTAAACTGTCAATACATCTCTACATTGTACAATAATGTCTTACCAGGAATATTGTACACAACTGTCTGTCACACTTAATAAAATTATTTTGCCAGTGGCACCAGCTCAAAAATACCTTCTTTTATCCATGTAGAAATTAAAAAATATGTTATGCAGTAGGTTAGATGTGCAAATTAAGAAATGAGGAAAAAAAAACCCGTTGGGCTCATTTTTAAAAAATCCTAGTGTTCAAAGTAATCTGTATATCTGTATATATATATCAGTGTGGTGTGTATTGTAATCAATTTTAAGCTACTTTTTAGGAATATTGTTCTGATTTGTTTTCAATTAAATGCACAGGTTATTTGAAGTTCTTTGTCCATTAACATGATTGCTAAGTGAATTGTTTTAGAAGGAGTGCTACAATCAGGAACACTTCACTGGTGTTGTGCAGGAGTCATGAATCTTTTCAGTTCTAAATAATGGTTTCTGTTCAGTTCCCATAGTTGATGCACTGCTTCTGTTCAAGCATAAGCTAATTTTTCTATAACTGAAATTGAGGCCTCTTCAAGGGGCTTAATGATGCTGAAATGGCTCACTACACACACAAAAATAAACTACAACTTTAATTTATACAATACAATTTTTTTTTTCAGTGTTTACAGTACTTAACAGCATATTCATGCTCCGTAAATTGCTTATTGTTGCCTTTCTTTAAATGAAATTGGTGTGTGCCACAGTCCAATTCTGAAATCATGGTGATTGCATTTAAGTTGGGGCAAGCAGATACAGCATTGATCAACTGTATTTAAAGCTTATCTCACAATTCTGTCCCTCCCTTCAGATGATGGGCACATGTGCTGCCTGCTTTGTCACTGCTTCCTTCTGTTAAAGGGAAGGAGATGGACACAAATGCGCAAATATTGTAATGAAGCTGGTGCCCAATTTATCTTCAAAGGCCGATAACATTTTTATTTTAGCTGTGTAGTTAGAAGGAGAGTGAAATTAGGGTGAAAAGGGATACTTTTTTCATTTTAGGTTTCCGCTTATAATCATGAGGGATGCTGTATCCGTGCTGGAGTTTTAAAGCCAAAACAAGACTCAAATAAAAGCGCAGGAGGGACATAAATATAGAACCTGATGCACCAGAAAGTAGCTTTTTAAAATTTTTAAATTCTACCAATATCATTTATACTCTAAATATAGTATGGAGTTATACCATATTCCCTTTAGTTTCTCCGTAGACTATACATCGCATTGTTTTCTTTGAGCAAAGGTACTGATATACAGTATTTCTGTTGTACAGCATTGGAGGGTGGAGAGACATTAAAATTGGAGCTGAGAGAACCGTACCCCAGACCTAGAAAGCACTGTACACTGGTTGAATTAATTTGGTCTTCTAGCGTTTTTGTTCGGATACTGAGTTTAAAACATGGTCAGGCTGCAGGCTCATTGAGATGTACTCATATTAGGGCACAGGTGTGTGACTGTTCCACGTGTTCTTCTCAAGCAGGACTCGCTGTAGAAGGAATTAAATGTAGAAGTTTCATATTGAATATATGATATTCAGAGCATGAGGGGAATTTTCTTCTGTATTAAAGCAATATAAAAAGAAGAAACTGACAAATGTAACAGTTTCTTCTGAATTGTGAGGTTGTCCTAACTGTAGCAGCTAGATGATAGAAATCTCTAGATGCTCTTTTTACTTTACTGCTTTGTATTTGGAAATGTGCATGCGGTATGATGCAGGAATTTGCAACATTTTCATTAAATCAGTCTCCTATAATTCAATTCAAACATCTTTTTAATAACATATCATTAAAAAAAGTAATGGACAAAACTGAAACTGTATTTAAATATCTTAGTAAATATTTTAATTTGATGGGAAAATACTTTTCTTACAACTGTTGTCTGGGTGATCTTCAGTATTCTTCCTTGTTTTGCTGCAATGAAAAAGAACTGCCAGATATGATATTGCTGTATTTATTTTTACAAATTACCTTATCTGATAGCTTTCATATTTGTTATATGTGCCATTTTTGTAGGCTTAAAAAAACATGAAGACGTTGTCATAACTAAGTGGAAATTTTGAGAATTGCACTAGAAATGCTCTAATAAGCGTTTAGATCAAAGCGGGTCTCAATAAATAATGAAATCCATCTATTCCTTATTCATTGAACACAATTACCAAGTTGCTGTGAATCTCCAAACTGCCTGGATCCTTGTAACTTATTGAAAACATGGAAATATCTGATGACATAAAGCAGCCAATAAGTTTATAAATTGGCCCCCAGATATATTCTAGCTGTTCTTTTCCTTTATTTTGAAGTGTTACAAGAATAGTTATGAAAAGGTGCTGTTGTAGGTTTTGTGAAAGAAGGCTTTCGTATATTTAAAACTGAGCATATATATATATAGTATGATACTCATCTCTGTTGAAAGATTTAATGAGTCTTTTTTTCTGTGTGCTCCATAGAGTGAAGAACCACAGTTTTGCTTTACCACTGTGCTGCCTGTATATAATTATAACCACATGATTCATTTTTTTATCCTTACTGTGCAAGGTTCCAGCTATTTTCTGGAAATGGATGTCAAATTCACTAAAATGGAGTGGACTGAATTATCTTGCATGCAGAGAGATCTAAAACTCACTGAAGTTCAGAAGTAATACATTTAAAGCACAAAGATCAATCATAGACAGACATGTTTCAGTGGGTTATGTATATGCTGTTATTGAAAGGGAAGTCTCAGTTCATGGCTTCTAAAGTTTATACTGTATTATTCATTTCCTTTCGTCTTCAACTTCTGTTATCGAGTTGCAAGAGCCTTTGTTAAATATTCTCCCACTAAGCAAGAGGGGTCAAAGCCTGCTTCTCATTTGGATTGCTTTGATATATTTTTTTCTTTACCTAGTGTGAAGTTATTGACAGTTGTAAATCTTAAATGCCTTTCATTTTCAGGCATTCATGCTGCCCTGTTTCTGCTTTTGGTTTTAGCTGTAATGTCAGTGTTTTTGGCTTGTGTGTGGGTAATTGTGTTTTCAATAGACTACTAAAAGTAGGGGTCATTTATACATATCTGTTTTAATTCCTTGTTCAATTTTAATAAATTTTATGAGGTATCACTGATTACTATATGTTTATTCTTCATTACAGTGACGTTAACAACAGTTATCATTGTTATGAATATTTTGTTTGCGATATCTATTGTTAACGAATATGAGTAATTTAACATCACACTTCAAAAACAATGTGGCAAATTTGAATAAGGCTATTCAAAACAAAGTTTTGAAGATTACAGTGTGGCTGTTTCTTTTTATACTAGAACGGTGCTCAGTGCCATTTTTGATCCACAAATAAATTTGGATTCTTATTAAATATTTATATCATATATCTCTATATTTGTAATGACATTCATGAATCAAAGTGATTTTTCATTGAGTTCTAATTAATTTCCTGTATTCCATTGCAGAAGGCTTAAGCACTCTATATACACTATATATCAGAAATAAATGTAGCATCAGTAATGCACAATATTGTCTTGTGCTGAAATACTGAATCACAGGATCGCACTGCCTGAATTTGGCCTGTTGTATGTTTCTACGAGCACCTTCAAATGGGTTGTTGCTCAGTTGTTTATTTACATATCAAGTAATTCTTATAAATTCTGTAATTATGTTGAGCCTGTTTTATTCTCTCAGACATTTCGTGGTCTAATCCTAAAGTATTTTGTGATATTTAATATGAATTATATGAAGCTTGATGTACTGCCCAGTTTGTTCATTTTCTCATACACAAGTGATCCAAATAATGAGGACATCTGGACAGTGGACTGAAATACAACCAAGCAGGCAGAATCAGATTAAATATAATTTTAGATGACGTATTAATATTGATTATGTGTAACAGTATTCTCAAAGGAATGAGCAATGAATATTAAGTTTTGTTAAAAAAAACAGTTGCACTAACTCTAGACATTCTGTCACACAAAACTTAACACTTTATGAGTGTCTAGTTATGCCTGGTCTTCCTGTCGATCTCTTAATGCACATGCATGTTGGGCAGCAGTGTTGTTTGATTTCATTCTCCCTTCAGGCACGTCCTTGTGTCAAGCACCCAGGAGCGCTGGACATTGACTGTAAGTCCGGTGGTTATTTTCCCTGAGGTTTAGTCTAGCTGTGTGTTTTTAATTCTAATTTTGTAATTATGAGGTTGAAAATTAAACCTTTCAACCACAAGTCTGCTTCCTAATCGTCTATTTATATTGCACAGTGTGCATGGCAATCCCTAATCCCAAATTGTTTCAGCACATTTGGCCACTACACCATGTTCTTGCCTATCCTGTTTTCCTTTTCACACAATTTTCTCTCTGAGATGAAAAGTTCAGACGTGGTGGCTTTCATGTTCAGGAGCCACTGATCTTTCGATAAATATCCTGCATTCGCATGCAATTGTGATTGTTTCCTTACGCTGAAACATTTTGAGGTCCGTTAGCCACCTTTGAGCTGGAAAAATTAAATTGAAATTCAAAGTGTGACAAAAATGGGTAGCTCTCAGAAGAGCCCTGTTAGGAAGTATTATAGATATTACTGATATTAAGAAACAACAATAGGAATAGAACAGCTGTTTTTTCTTTTTTTTTTCAAAAGTTATGAAAACTGTTTTCTAGCTTAGTATGAAGCTACAAGAAAGTTTCTGCCTCTGGAGTAGTGTGGTGGCAGGTGCTTATTTAATGCTGTTTCACATAGGTGCTCCAGGGGCGCTGTACAATGGCTGACCCTGCGCTCTGACCTGTCTGTGTGTATGTGTCTCATCGAGAGCAAGCTGGGGTATGCGAAAAGACAAATTCTAAATGCAAGAAATTGTATATGGCTATCCAGTTGTGATCTTAATCACTTAACAAGAAGTGATCTTATCTTATAATGTGGGTGAACACTGGAGCAGGAAAGTATTGATAATGAAAGAACCTTATAGACTTTCTACTTTGCTTTATTGAACCTTCATGTTTTTTATTTCCAAAATATATACTTAACATCTTTAGTTTCTCTTTTTTGGAGCACTTCTAAACATTGCAAAACTAGTGAATTCTGTCACTATACAAATTACCTATCTGTAGTTATTTTTATGAGTAGGAACCTACTTTTCACTACTTAAGTTTAAAACTGTACTGTTATTAACCACAAAGTAGTACTAAAAGTTTCACTTTTAAATAAATGAGAACTATCCATATGAAATATTTTAATAATCTGATATTTCAGATTCAGTGCAGATTCTTCAGATAAGATGGAAAGTTATAACCTTTGATTATGTCTGTGCTGACATCTACCCTCCCATAACGAGAATCTAAGTAGAAGTCATCTGGTGATAAAAATGAATACTTTAGCTGAGCTTTGATGAGGGAAAAAGGGCAATGAGTTTTAGATTCTAGCTTGTTGGGAGGATAAAAATCTGGCGATTGAATTACTGCCTGAGGATTTTCACAGGTTACATTTTGTCACATAGATTCTGGTTGCCATGTTTACATACTGGCAATCCATGACACTTATTATACCCATTTCTTGGGTTCAATGTTCAATGTGCGTGAAAAAAGTTGCCTGAGAATGACTTGTAACTGATTTTCATTTTTGTGCCTGTGTTCCTGGGTTCTTTAAAGTTCAGAAGGATTTATCAGTTGGAGTGAGTTGAGAATCTAACCAGTGGGTGCAGTGCAACATTGGGGGGGGGGGATCTAGCCCAAAGAATGGTTTAAAGTTTTGAGCCCCCCAAAAAGCCACTGCTTTCTACTGTGTTTTTAATGTTGTGTGCCTTGATCTGCTGCCTTCCGAGGACAGAGATCTTGCCTTGCCAGCGCTGCTGCTTTCCGATTGGAGCTAACCTAGAAACGCGTGCAGTTTTGCTCATTTCCATGCGGTGCGGCGAGGCGATGAGGTGCAGGGCCTCTCTTGGGGGGCTGGAGAATTGGCAGGCAGCAGCTGCAGGGGGGCCTGTGGCTACCGGCGCCCCTCCTTCCAGAGGGAGACCCCGTGGGGTGATGGGGAGCGAGGGACCTGTGGGGGAGAAGGAGCAGAAAGAGAACATCAATTAAAAAACTATAAATATTAAAGAGCAGAAACATTCAGCAAGATGAGGGGGGAAAAAGCAACTCACAACATTAGATGAAAGTTATCTGTTAATAAATGTCACCTCACACCTGAGAGTTTACGATGATGAATTGCTGTCTTCAGGTCGAACACTGAACATTAAGTAAGCCGTGAAACGTTTCAATATGAGCCATTTCTATTCTTTCTAATGAGTGTACTCAAACGAAAAAAATCTGCATTAAAGCAAAATGTGCAGTATCATTATGTTCTTAGAAGCACAAGCTTTGTCCCTTAAATTAAGCACTGATTTCAGTTAAGCAGCAATCTTCAGATAACTTCAGAATGTTTTGCTATAAATGCAAGTATGTAAATGTACATTGGAACAATTAAAGGTTCATTCCACGCTGAAAAGAGAAGGAAAGAAACACATTGTTTCGGCTGTGGAGCCTTCTTCGGGTGTGAGAGAGTGGGAAAAGTCAGGAACTAATAAAGCATGGGAGCCCAGGGAGGAGGAGAAGGAATGATGAAGAGATCTAGAAAAAGATTTGGAGGAAGACATAGTGGATTGCTGCAGAAGTAGGCTGAAGTGTACATTGTATGTAAATGGTGCATTATGATGTGTCTGTCTACCTGGGACAAATGACCATTGAAGAATTTTGGGGTCTTTTAAGATTGTTTAGGTCAGAGTTTTAACCTTGACGTGCTTCACCGATGACACAGTCTCTCATGTGCCTCTAGGTTCTGATGCAGAATCTCAATCAATAGATGTTGAAGCAGACAATTCCCAAAACCGGTTTATTTTCTAACTTCGGTGACTTCATTGCTTGTTTTTTTTTAATGAATTGAAAATGTGTAAAGTTTTATAATACAGGATCTCATTAACAGACCTGTTTGTTAATCCTCCCTGAAATCTGCCTACTAGGTTGTCACCCGGAGGCCAAACGCAGAAAGCACTTACGATTATGCATCTCAGGAAAACAATAACAGCATGTCGAGGAGGGTTACTGAAAGCTAAAAATCAGCAGTTCCTTCCTACACCTCCTCCAGGGTTTTGGGTGTTTGAAGCCATTTCTGAGAAACGTGTACTTTAGTAGTCAGTCTTTAAAAATGGGTTACCAACACATTTAAGAAATATCTGTGGCTCAGGTAAGGAGATCACAAGTCTCTATCTTAACCGCTGCTCATATGCTCAGTTGACACTGTAGTGCAGTCAGGGATGCACAGAACAGTTGGGAAGAGTGGTGAAGAAGTGTTGAATTTCGTTAGCTGCAGACACCGAGGATTCACTCATTCAGTCACTGTCTTAGCAGAGCAGGATGCAGAGTGTTCCTGTGTGCATCAGGCGGATTACTGTCCTGGACCTGAACATTAATATCAGGCTCTAATCCAGCTGAGCACTGTGATTCATACAGCAGTATGAACCTGGGTCCATGCTCATCGTTTTAATAATGAGCGATGGAATGTGTAACTGAATTGGTGAGTCAGCGTGTGCCATGCTGAATTTACTGATTCAATGAGTTTTTCCTTTCTGAAAAGTGACTTCCCATTTCATTTTCGGGTCATCAAACAAAATACTGCAGAATCTGTGTCAAAACTGAAATAAATACTATTAACCAAAAATGTACAAACTTAAGGGTAACAGACAGTCATGGTCAGCATTATTAGAAACTTTGAGATTGAAACCAAAGATAGCAATTTAATTCAATTTGAGCAAAGCTGCAAGTTAGAGACACTGTGGAGGGCTTTAAGGATAGTTCATCACTTGTATCTATTATCTTTACTTGTTATTAAGTCAGACCTGGACTCCTTCCCAGAACTTTGCTGACCCATTAATGATATATATATATTACTCCCGGCACTTAAGGAACAGCGAAGGTGGAAGTAAACGAATATTACTGTTCGTTCTTCCCTGAAGTCTTTGGTTGATGTAGAATGTCTAGGTTCAATCTAACATTCTCATTCTTGAACCACAGAATCACATTTTAATTTCTTCAATGGGGAGGATTGAGGTCCTTGACAGCCTCTCACATAGTTTTTGTACCCTTAATTTCAACTCCAGTCCCTTACCTCTGACTTCTGGGGGTAATTGTGTTGAAGACACTCTACTGAATCTGTCACTGAGTATTTAAAACAGTCTGCCAGTGCTCACAGACTGATTCCCTTGGAAAGCTGGTAAATCAGAGCATTTTATTTTTATTTTTATTTTGCAGAAAGACACCCTTTTTCATTTGATTTCGTTCTTCTGTTCTTTGGTCTTGTCATAGTCCTGCAGCACTGAGTTGTGAAGCTTATGTTGTGCACTTTTCTTTAGTATTGAGACCCTTCTGTATGCATTGTAAAGACCGGTTCTGTGGCACCACTGGCGTGTGCAGACTAGAGCACATATAAATCTGTGGTTGGAAGACTTGGAGGAAAAGGGAATGGCAGTCCTTTGTTTTTTCATGAGTGGATCATTTCCAAATGTCTCTGGGTAAACCATTCAGTTTTACTAAAAAGTACATGTTTGATTTTTTATGGAGGTCAGTGTGATTCTACTCAGCTCAGTTTGTAGCTGAGAGAAATTTGCAGCTGCAAGGTGCGTCTCCACCCTCCTGCTGCTGTGATACCAACTAGAAAGCCTCCCTCATATTTGCTCCCTTGAGTTGAGGACAATAGTGGGTGTGATGGTGTCCTGAAGTTTCTAGAATCTCAAAATCCTGGGTGGCCCACATGAATTTTCATCTACTATTTCTTGTGGGATATTGCTTTCTCTTAAAAAAAAAGTGAGAGACTTCGCCACAGATGCAGGAACACTTTCCTCGCAGCGGCTTTTAAAAAAGGCTGCGTTTTAGCTGCAAATCCTCTTTCACGAAACGGTTCAATATTATCTGAAGTAACTGTTTCGCCTACCTGTGCTCAGAAACCCTCCGATGTAGCACTACCTGGCTAAAAAGACATATTGCATGCCCTCTGCGAAAAGCAAAATTAAAGATAAAGTGAAAAATATTGATGTGTGCAACCTGGATCTGCCCTTATGGATGGATAAATTATTCAAGAATCTGTCTATTGCTTTATCTGAAACATTTCTATGAGAGAAATTGAGGGAGATTCATGCCCTTACGGTATTGTTCTTATTTACTTGCAGTCTGCTTCTGAATGTCTCTATTAAATGTCAGTAGTGGTATCTATAATGTATGTTCCATTAAATCTGTTTAATGACCACTTTGCTTTAACACCTGTAATGGCTGACTTTTTAGGATTTTAATGCATTAAATGTTGATCATTATTTTAAAGAGTATTTTCAATGTATTGAAATGATTCACTCCACATTTAAAACTGCTGCTCTGGAGACCACATTTGCACTTTAGGGGAAACTGTCTGGAGTCACTTCATTTTTTAGATTTGCTTGTTGTCCCGTAAATTAGCTAAAGGCATGTGATAACATGTAAATGACCTACTTTCCACACCTGTTTTTCACACTTTTACCTTGAATCAAAACAAATTGTAAGATCTGTCTGATTTATATTTTGTCCTTTTGTGTCTGGATCATGTGCCATTGTCTCCACGTTTGTTATTACGAGCAAATAGTTTTGAATTTCACTCATGTGAACACATTGCAATCCCTTTACTGTACGTCTGTCTGCATGCTCTTATCTCGTAACATTACCCGAGTGTCTTTCAGGTGGCTGTTTATTGCTCAGGCTAGTAGTCTGGGTCTGTAGTTTTAAACTATTTCTCACCCGTTTTTCAGATCCCGATTGTAAACTAGGCAGGAAGGCTGAGGATGGCGAAGGAGGCGATCTGAAGAAAAGGCTGGTTTCTCTGGAGGAGGGGGAGGAGATAGAAGAGGAAGCTCTGCACAGCTGTGACAGCTGCCTCCAGGTGTTCGAGTCGCTGAGCGATCTCACTGAACACAAGATTAATCAATGCCAGCTGACAGGTAAACAATACTTAACACTCCGCAGCTTCTACCACTTGATGTATCTTTTTGTTTAAACATTTTCTGATAGATTTTGTTTTGCTGGTAATAACTGATAGAAAGGTAGCCTCGTAAGCTCGAAAGTCGGCCTTTTATTTTTATAGCTACTTTAGTTTTCTTAGTTTAAGCAGAGGTTCCAGCTCGTTGCTTTTCAGTGGGAATGCCATTGGCAGGATGTAGGGTTAGATTGTCTGGTTTGTGTTTCTAAAAATAAGCTCCATGATAATGAAGTGGCTGGGCAAGAATTAAAAATGGCAGTTAACAGTTTTCAGCTGCAGTTGTTGGGGTCCTTGTGCAGGCCGTTCTTTCTGCTTAAGACCTCCCTTGGCCAGAACCACAAACTGTCATTTTGAGTTGTTTTTGGCAGGAACCACTTTTTAGAAAGCAAAGCCATTTTCCATTGTGCTCTTCTCTCGGTGAAGCCAGTATTGTATTAAAATTTAATCTGTCAAGTCCCAAGGTTTTTCCAAGTATATTTAAACTGCCTGGATGGTTACAGTCATACATTACTATATGTATGTAAGTAATTGAAAGCTGTCTTTTAACACAGAAGGTGAACCTCTGTATATAGTTTCTGAATAACAGGCTTAAATGCAGTACTGCTTGGATAAAAAGCTTACTGTAGGAGAATGAATGCATTCCTGCTTGGTGGTGTAAATCTTAAATACATAGATACAAGTATTACATTTATATCCTACATTTCCTTTGATATACAGCATGTTTGTATGGGCATAAATTCAGATTCTCATATCTTTCAGTACTTTTTGCTATAATTAAATGTTTTGTTTTACTGAACTAGATATTTTAACTCCGGTCAATTTTCCATAGCTGTGTTTGTGTTTTAATGCTCAGTTTATCTTTTTCATTCCTGTTTTGGCTTTTTTATTTGATAGAATTTCACCTTCAAGGTTGTCTAACTATGGACTCTGCCTACTACCAGTCTATTTGGTATTGGTTTGCCAGTGGAAAGTTGGGTTCACTGTAGGATGAGCAAACACCGTTGATATGTAACACACCAGCAAATGATTTAATGTGACCTCATTCTGACTAAAAGATAGGAAAAATAAGAAGAATTTACAACTCCATGTATCCAAATAACTCTTTTGTGCTTTCGATGATCCCCTTTTTTCCATGTAATAATAGTTTTATTGTTATTGGGTGCTGAAAATATTTTAGTTTTAAAAAATGTGGAGTGTATATGAGTATGAAATATGCTGCCTATTTTATATCAGATTCAGCATTTAAATGAAGTAAATTAGCAAGATGCATATCCTATCCATCTATTTTCTCAAAGAGCTGTACTGTACATTATCTTAGATTACCAGCTGGTGAAAAGATGCCTGTTGTGCTTAATACACATTGTCCTAGTTTGTTAAAAAACACCCAGACCACAGTTAGTAGATATTAAAAAAATGTGTTACATCAGTTCTGGCTCATCCTTGTTTCAAGATTGTGCATACCCTCCTTGCTCAGCTGTAGATTCCTTAATTGCCTACCTGTACTCTTAGATCTTCCTCTATGGGTCTCCCTGCAGTTCCTGATGTCAATTGGATATCTGTTGCAGGGGCTGCTTTTTTAATAACATTGCATTAGAGCTGTGGATTAGCTTGGCATCGGGAGCAGTCTTCAGAAATGTTTTAAGCAGTGGCTAAAGATTTACTTTTTGGCTTGTTTATGGGTAGTGTCATTGGCCTGGGCTGCAGACTACTGACTTACTAGTGCTGTTGTTAATGGTTTTAGTTTTTTTCTGTTATAGTTTATTGTTCATTTAATTTTGGTATTTTAATGTAATTTTACTTCTTTTCTAGCAGTTTTCGGGGATATCTTAAAATAAAGTTTATGAGTAAACATTTAATCAGTTTGCGAAATTAGCTAATTGCCTTGACAATAAAAAAGCACAGATTCAGAAAGATATTGCACAAAGATGTTCATTTGGTTTGAGGAAATAAGAATGGAAAGATGTTCTGTTTCAAGCTGTCAGTAGGTTGGCTTGTTTTGGTGTCATGGCTTGTTTGAATAAGGATTTTAAATAAATTCTTAAAAAGACAGAATATACAGTAATTTAACAGATTTATTCATTATGTATCAGTTTAAGGGCTATTTCATTATATGACAATAGATTGTTTTATTTAATTCCCCCTTAAGTATTAGTGCTTACTGTGCTGTAAATTTACAAACTATTTCTTTTTTCCCATGTTTCTCCTTCCTGCTTAATATTTGAGGTCTGGCTTCTCAGTGCCTGTTCAGGTATAGCTGAATGGATTAACTGGAGGTGCCAGAGTGAAAACACGATTAACAGTTGCTACTGTCAACATAGAAAAAATGTGTGTGTCTTTTTCACAGAAAATTTCTGCTGTAACAAGTGTGGCAAAAATGATCATCAGTGTGGGATAACCTTTCTCCTCTTTAAGTCTGTTGACATAAAACAAAAAGACATTCTGCCTAGAACTTAGGTCCTAAACCTCTTCTATGATGTTTCATTTTGTAATGAAATGGACCAGTTTAAGGCAAAAGTAAAGGAAAATATTGTGGGCAGGATATCAAGATGAACTGAGAATAAGCATAGAAGAACGAAGCTATACCTGTCTAACGGTTAAAAGGTTCTCAATTAAAATGGCAGAAGATTACTTGTTCGAAAACGTTGTACACCTTAACATACAGTACTATGAGGATACACATTATTCTTATGTTGTTTTAGAGGCTTCGTACAGTCCGTCAGGAGCTCCAGTTAAATAGTGATTCCAGTCTTGCTCTATTGGACATTAACTCAAGTGTTATCTGCTGTTTGCTGGGCACCTCTGAGCTGTGTTCTGTGTCATTGTGGCACCTGGACCCTTTGAGATGTTCTGTATGTGGAGCTTCCTCCTGGTTCCATATGGTGGGAAGCTGCAGCTGTGTTCATGTCTTCATCACGTCGTACTTCTGTGTGGCTTAAAGTGATTTTACTTGTGGAGTCCTTTGATATGAAACTCAGAGGAGGGGGGTATTCACTTATTGGGTAGCGATGGAATGTGACTCAGGAGGGTCTCAACAGGACGAAGAGTCCTGTGCAGAGAACTGTCGAAAAGCCAAATTCTCATACAGTGTCTAACCATGTCCGCCCTCATACTGTCCATTCTGTACTACAGTGTATACTATGGGTAAAAGACTAACGTAACCCTCTGTTATTTGAGCATTGAAGTATGAATGCATTGGCTTTAAATTGGTTAAGAAAATAACTATAACAAAATAATTTAATAAGTAAAAAGGGGGAATCAGATATTTAGAGTATTCAGCTAAAATAAAGAACATGAATCCCTCCCCCACGTCCAGTGGATACCTGCTGTTTCACTCTTTGCCTCTATGATTAACACACCTGCCCTCTAATGAAAAGGGCTCTGAAACTGTCGGTGACCCTGTACAGTCATCTCCAGTTTGTAGTTCTCCACATCTCCGACTCGGAACTGGGAGCCGTTCAAGTGGGTACTTGAGCAGGGCTCTCTCTCCAGCTAGATTCATCTCTCGATCCTAGTCTGGAGACTGTTGCACAGCTAATACAAAAGCTGTGCTTTCAACCCTCAGCTTGGATTCAGTAAGCCTGTTGACCAGACTGAGTTGCGAATACACGAATTTACAAATGTTAAATGTTGAGACCCTACTGTACTTGTTTTGCCTTTGATATATTAACTTTTGGAAAATTAAAATGAATATAAATGGGTCCTGCTAAGTAAGCACTGTGTCTGGCACCAGTGGAAACTATTACCATTAAAATTCAATACACTTTATGAACAGATATTTCACGAATGCTGTAATTGCACTTTATAATATTTAGTTCTTTCCAAATACTCATGCTATGTGTAAGGAAAGGTAACATCTTTTGACTATTTAATGCCATTGTTTAACAATTTAACACATTTTAATGCAAAACTGTATACAGACCTGTGTAGTTTAAGTACAGTATATCACAGGGTACCACTGAAACTGCAGGATAAGTCAAAGTGATGAGCTTGTACTCATTTGTTCAGTACAATGTACAATTTCCATTTATTGATGTTCTGAAAAATCAGACACATGATGGAATAAAGGTTTTAAAAACATGTCTTGAAATGAATTCACTGTTTATTGCAATGTGAATTCACTTGGAACATAAAAAAGCAACATAACTTATTTTCAGTCAATTTTGTATACGAGTTCCTCCCAGTCTGTCAAGGGTAACACCTTTTTATCCACTGTAGTTTTCAACACTGCAATGCACCAAGAAAAAGGATTGTATAGATTATCTCGTGTCCCCGATGCAATTGGTGCTATTGATTGCGCTAATGTGGGACTGTGGGCAGGCAAGTGCCTGGGAGAAGCTACTAGAAATCCCCGCTGGAGACTCTTCTGATACAGACAGGAGTGGGGTTTTGAAAAGGTAGCCAAGATGCTCAGCGCCTGTAGGATGCCTGTGGATCAAAATTTATTGTAGAGATCAGCATCCTGCTGTGAGGGATAAATCCCCCATGAGAAGAGGAAGTAAGTTCTTTCTTTGAATGCCCTTCTTAAATATTAACAGTTCCTTTGTTTCTGCCAAGGTGCCATTTAAAAATACATATATATATATATTGTTGTGTTCCTCAAGTACAACGTGTTATAGAAACATCTTGGATTCCACTGTGGAATGGATGTTTGACATCTTAACAGTGCTTAGAAAGGTGAAGACACAGATGGAGAAAAGCAAAAAAAAAAAGGTGAATTAGAGATGGTGAGGGGCTTTACCTAATCGAAAGGAACGTAAGATCGGTTTCAGATCAGGAGAGGCCAATTCGGCCCATTTAGCTAATTTGTTTAATAGTAGTAAGTGGATCCGAGCATTTCATCCAGTTGTTTCTTGAAAAAGCTTGTTCCATGCTCCTACAACCCTCTGTATAAAGAAGTGCCTCCCGTTCTCAGTTTTAAATGCATTTCCTGTCATTTCAACTCGTGTTTTCTGGCTTGTGGTTCACTGTTGAGTTTTTCTTGTAGTCTTCCCAGAAATTATTCAGTTCCTGAATTGATTTTTGTTGTAAAAATCACCTTTTATTATATTTCTTTCTGCTTTCTTTCCAACATTTTTAGGTAGATTTAATCCATGGCCATGCTTTTGTGAATAATACTTGCTGTTATTTTTGGATCAGTTTGGCTGATCTAGTGATTCTGGATTTTTAACTGTCCAGCTCCTAGTTTGGTCCACTTCCCTCAGTTGTGTCTGCAGTACTGCAGTTCAGTCACAGCCACAGTGCAGTATAATTTAATGCATGGTAGTGTTTTGCGTATAACAACTTTGCTGTATGTTAGCAGGCTTTTAAATAATTTGTTGTATTGATTCATATAGCTAAGTATACTTAGCATAAAGGATAAAGTGTACGGATTTTTGGGGTATTGATTTAGTGTTTCTGGCATCATTGTTTTTATTAATCATCCATGAAAGACGTGGTAAACCACCTCATTAATGATAGTTAATTAGGTACAGGAAATGGGATGATCTAAGCTGTTGAATGTCAAGCCTGTTAGAAATAAAGAAAGACAAACACAGAAAGGAACCAATATGTCCCACTAACTGTATAGTTCTCTTGACATGTCTGAGGCTAGACTGTCACTTCAGGTGGAGTCACCAACACGGGCATCATGTCCTCTTCAGGAATGATTCCAAGCTTTGTGTAGAGCACCCTGGTGAACTTCAGTGAATGTGTTCACAGAGAAAAGAGTGATACACTAGCCGATGCAAACATACAGTGATTTGTAAAACAGAAGTGCAGGATGGGGGAGGTTCAAGTATGATGGTCTGGGGGCCGATCAACCCCGTAGATAACAAGTGGTCATTAATATATTGAATTTACATTCTGTTTACAGTCACGTCTGTTCAATTAAAAGCCGGTGCACCTGGTACCATTTTGCATGTAATAACTTTGTGAATTTGTTGCCGTTGTAAGTGATAAGTATGTTTTGATGTTAAGTATATGAGCAGCATGAAATAAATCTATCAGACACACTAAAATAGATTTTTTTATAATGTGATATTATATATTCCATTCTATACAATGTTATCTGTGTACACTGTTGGGACATCATTTTGAAAGGGCTTTTCCCTTGAGCTCCACCTGTTTGTTTTGTGTGCTTAATTTAAAAATAAAGTCCAAATCTTCAGATAAGCTTCTGGACCTGTGATTTGAACCTGTTGTGTATTGACCTTTAAATAAGTGCCTTTTACTGTTGCTCTCCTTGATGTCTTGCTAAAATCCAGACAGGCTCCTTCACCTCAGATGTTTGCATGAAAAGTAAAAAGGTGAAATGATGCAATGCATAGCAGATTAAAGGTGCATTATTTTCACATGTGACTTCATGTTGGAAATGAGTTCAATATAATGAATTAATATAATAACTTGTACACCCTACATATGTTTGTTTTGTTCTGATCAAAAGCCACAGTTCGCACATTGGTGTCTCTTGCAGATGAAAAGTTACTTTAGTTATAACAGTAATTGAAACATCGAGTTAATTAACTACTGATCATTAGGCATTAAGAAATTTATAATGATACAAAACACATGTTAAGGTTATGAAGTTTATCACTCAGGAACACTTTGCTAAAATCAGCTTTTGACAGTAAGGCCATTATAAAAAAAATCACATTTCAATTTCCTCTGTAGCTTTTTCCCCCTTACGGGCTTGACAGTTTTTACTGGCATTGCTCAATCAGAGCGAGCTGTAAAAATGAGCACGGAAAACAAATGCATTTTTGGTGCAGGAACGTGATTTGCTTCCTGTCTACTGTAAAGGGTCAGGAATCTGGGAATGTTCTCCGGTGCCTGAAATAATAAAGGTACAAACTGCTGGCGGATTGCAGTGAATAATTGTGTCCCATGGTCTTTCATTCACTCACACTGAGCAGTTTTTCACTTGTTTTTACATTTTGAAATCTTTTGCCATGCTGAGTAAAGTTGGTGGTTAAAACTCACAGAACTATTTATATTTTTGTAGCAGTTCTTGTGAGGTAAAATGATAAAACCTGTATCTCTAACCTTTTCTTGAAGATGTATATCATGAGTAACACTTCAGTTGATTGTCTTTGTGTTGACTGGAGTTCAGCTGTGCCATTGTCGAAATGCCATGTCAGTGAAAGTGAACTGAACGCTGTGCAAAGTTCAGGGGACAGTTGCGGTCTGAAGCTCACCCAAGGCTTATGAATGATTTCCATGCTACAGTGAACTTGCAAACACACCCTCTTGTCATTCTAGAAGGAAATTGTGTTGTTCCTGCATTCATGGCATCACCCAAACACATCCCCTGTATTTTTACCAGTGCTGATAATGATAACATTAGTGAAAGTGGCATTATGAATTCTAAGCAGATGTACCCCACAGGACCTGGCTTCCTTTCCCTGAAGCTCCCTATCTTATATTAAGCACTGTATAAAGTATTTATTGCTCTTTTTGAGTGTGGCACAGCAGTTTCTAAAGAAAATTGGGGACTTCATTTCCATTGCTTGTAAAATGCAGTATTCGATGCTAAACTGAACAGCAATCTAGTGTTCTCTATTGTTTCCATTTCTGCTATTTTTTTTAGTTTTCAGAAATGAAACATCGGCATAATTCGTAGCTCCAGGCAGAATCCCATGCTGTGTTTTTAGTATTTATTCTGATAGCTGTATCCATATCCTTCTGCAGCGGGAGATCTGTGGGGCTGACCAACTCGCACGTTGCTCCCCATGGCAATTTAGTTACTAACCAAATAGGTTTCTCCCACCCACTAAACCGTTTGAATAATCCCTGGTGGGGAATCGAAATCACCACCTTCCAGTTGAAAGACTTCTGTGATTATCAGTATGCCATACCGCTAATATGGTTCCTTTTCATGTGATCTCATTTAGTCTAGTTACTGCACTAACAGACATTTCACTCAAGCTATTGCCTCTTTATTTTTTTTTATTTTTTGGTTCGTGAACTCACGCCTTCTTTAAAACTCTTTTTCTAAATTTTTTTAAATCGTCAAGTCTCTCGTGGTTATAATGCTGTGGCATCATACTCAGACTTGCTTTCCTCAGCACTGCCTTTTCAAGTCCTTTGTTCATATCCGAACAGGCTGTAATGCTTTGTGCTTTTCAGAGGAAAGCATAAGAATGTGATATTAAATCTTAATCAGTCTGCGTCTGCCCGTTTGAATTGCGGTACGTGTTAAGCTGGTGCTTTTCCCAGATTCATGCTAATGGAACTGGAAAACAATTTAATAATAGAAATCTTTCACTATTTCTTACACAAGTGACACTGACTTTGACATGGTGAAACCAGAAAAATCTTTTGCAGCTAATTCACTGTTATGAAAGCTGAAACTTTTCCAGTGAGGATGGGGATTTTTGCATAAGCAAGGACCCTAGGAAGGAAGCACTTACTCTTGTTTTTGGCCTAAATACTGTATATAACTTGAAGAGCACGTTAAGAAGATGTGTTTGCAGGTGTTTTTAGCATTCATTTGGATATGCTGAATGAGTAGTGACTGGATTTCATCTCACCTGTACGTTTTATAATCTGTGCCCATTCTGAAGCTCCTGAATATAGGAAGGCTAGTAATTAGAGATAACAGCTGTTTGCAGATGGAAAATGGCAGAGAGATGCCAGATGTTACATTTTGGGGGCTGCTTTGTAGAGAAGTCAAAAGTAGTAATTACAAATTAATTTGTAGACTGGTATTGCATCTATTGTAGGATGCTGCTGGGTGAAAATGGAGGCAGTTGTTAAGGGGGACAGTTGTAGAAATGCCGGTTTATCTCAAAAGACAGGGTTGAAGTCTGCCAGTAATTTATTTTCTTACCTTGTGTGGGGCTGCAGTGCTATTAATGCCAGTCAGGTTATGTGCATAGATTCAGGAAAATTCTTTATTCCTCATTGACTCCTGACAGTTATTGTACCTAGAAACTGGGTAACGTGTTCTGAAGTGAGCAATTATGGAAATGTTTACTTCACTGGCTGCATGTAAATGTGCACTGAGAATGTACTAGAATTCTTCCTTAGGGGTGTTTAATTCTCTTTAGGGCCACCGAAATCAAATGATTTCTTTTCTTTTCAAATGTTTTTTATTCTTTGAAAAGTGCTCGAATGCAGCTGAATAATGATGAATGTGTTGTGGAGAAACACCAGTACAATTAGGAAAACAAATCTTAAGGTGGAAACCTATTCAAATAAAGTGAAAGCATTTTTTTTCTGCCTTAGAAGATCTTTAACTGATCTTTAACTGTTTATTTTTGTAAGAAACTGCAGGAAAAACAAATGCAGTTATCCCTATTAGGTTTCTTTCCAATTTTGTTTTCTATTGGAGAGTTTATTCTTAAAATACTGGGTACAGTCTGTATTGAGTCAGATGACAGGCTTCAGTTCTTTGTGAAGAGGCACAGTAGTTTGTACCACAGGTCAAAGGTACAGGATACATTTTATGCTTCCTCTGCAGTCTTTATTATTTTCTGTATTGATCTCTGGCCAGTATATATTGATATTTTATAGTTTTCTGTACTATATAGATTATATACTGTTTGATTACACTGAAATCAAACGGCACAACAAATAAACTATAAGGGGTGAAAAAAATGTACGATTTCTGGGACAATAAAGGGAGATGGCTAATTGATTAAATAAGTATTTCCCTCAGTTGTTCACTGAGAACAAAGTCAACAGTTCATAATTAAAAATGTATTAACATAAAAGTGGCAGAAGTATTTCAGGTATAAGCACTCAAGATTAATATTCCCATTGCGCGATAACAATTGTACTTAAGGAAACAAGAGATGTTATTCATAAGCTACTGACACAACTCTTCCAGCAGTTGCTCAAGACAGGGGTGGTACCCACGGAGCAGAAAACTGCTAATGTATTGCCCATCCACACAAAGGGAGATAATACAAACCCAAAAAATTAAAGGCCGATATATTTCACCATGTTGATCTGGCGTCCCGTCCAGGGTCCACCCCCCTTGTGCTTGTTGCTTGCTGGGATAGGCTCTGGCTCCCCCGCGACCCTGAGTTGGATAAAGTGGTTAGTAAATAGGTGAATGTTTGACTTCAATTAAATGTTAGGTTATGGAAAGAATTATTAGAATTAAACTTGAGGATCAGCTATATGGAAATAGAATCCTAGGGTTAGTTTTGATTTTAGGAAAAGTCAGTCTTGCTTTACAGTAATGGACACACACAGAAGATGTCATAAGGTTTTGTGGCATTTCGATTTTCAGAAGGCTTTTGATAAAGTTGCTCAATAACGATTAATTTGTAAATTACAGGCTGTGTGCATGCTGGGAAATGTGTCTATTTAGATCAAGAATTACAGTAGTTATTAGAAAACGGAGTACAGATAAGAGGTAGATGTTCAGGTTGGGGTGAGACGATTGCTGTAGTACCACAAGGATCAATACTAGGACCACTGCACTTCCCAGTTTATATCAGTGATCAGGACTCTAGCATAGGTAATAAACTGATCATGTTTGCAGGTGATATCAAAACAGGATAATCAGCAAACATTATACACTCATCCCTCGTTAACAGACTACTAACGAGTACTTGCTAAAACGAGCGGTGCACATATCTGTGTATTTTTGTTAAATGAGTGAGCATGTTCCAAGCATGTGGGCCATTCTTTCATTTTTAGTTTTTGCTCCTCTCAGCTGCTGTTATCCTAACTGTCTTAATAGGAATTGTAAGTATCATACTAGTTGTATATATAATAATATATTGAATGCATAATGTGTAAAATTACTATTGATTCAAAAATGTTAACTTTTCCTACAATTAAATGTTTTATTTCGATTATGCACACTATGAATGAACAGTATTGATGGCATCCGACAGCTTGATGCTCTATCTTAACCTTACGGGTTTTATTCTGTCTTTTGAGTGCACAAGAGTTATCAGATAACATCATAAACAATTTTTGTTTAGTAAGACATTAAGATTAGTTTGTCGATTATTGTTCATGTGTGCTAAAGAGATCATGCAAATTTTATTTCTCCAAGTAACTGCTTCACAATACATTTAAACATAATAGCTTGGATAAAAAAGAAGTGTCAGTAACTTTTATTTGTCAGAACATAAACTTAGAAATGTATTATGTCAAACATGTTAGGCAGTACTTAAACACAAATGATTTGTTTCAACCTATGAGAACTTGGAGTACATCTGAGACTTTTACATGTACTGTATATTAATGGGAATGTGGTGTGGATTTGACAAGTTTTCACCTATGAGCAGACATTTTTGAACCAGTTGTGCTCCTATAGCGAGGGATGAGTGTAGATATCACCTCAAATCCGAGCAAACATGGCTAGATGATGTGCAAAATATTACATACAGTTGGCAAAAACATAAATACAGATACAAAATGGTTAATGCTGAGCTTGAAGAAGCTGTTTATGCCAAAGAATTAGGTGATCATGTTGACACATCATTTACACCTTCTAGACAAGGCAGGGGTTCAAACATCATGTTAGGGTATAAAAAATGCCCAATCTCTGATCTAAATCTATCAGTGGATAATAAACTAATAAGTATAGATTTCACATGTAAAAAGCTACCCGGTCATACTTTTTAACAGGACATAAGACCAACCTGACAATATTTTATTATTTTGTATGGCTAAAAATGTACAAAATTCACATTCTTTCTGATCTTTTCTGGTTTGGTTATTTGGTAAGAGAAAAAAAGTTATTAGTGATTAGAATAATTACATTTTAGCACATCTTCAGGCTGGGGGCAGTGGCTGAGCCAGCAGTTAACCTGGCCCAGTGCACCTCTATCGGGCTGGAAGTGTAGTCCATTTAGTACACTGGTCAGCAGTCCCCCCTCCTCCGCCTTAAGTATTAGCACTTTCTTAAGCATTTTTCTGTTTGGTGGAAATGCTGGAACACCTACTTAGGGAAAAAACAGCCCTTTAGTAGCACCTTTATTAGCGGATGATTTTTATTATAGTGTTATGTCAAAAATGTATTCAGATATTGCATACATCTCAAAATACAATAGTAAGTATGTTCACAACCTCTTAACTATTTTAATTTTCTTGACTGTATATTTGGATACATGTTCTTCATCCCTGAAAGACTTTTGATCTATTTACAGTAAAGCATGCTGTTTTTCAGCTATTCGCAGTTTTTAAAATAAACTATTAATTTGTGTAACATTATACTTCACTTTGTATCATGTTATGAGTATCACCCTAAGACTGTGTTTCCTAAAATACACCTACTCCAGCAACCTCCAAAAATAAAATTATGTTTCTGTACATGAATGTCCAAAAAATGTTCAGTCCTTCAGAGGTAGTACAAAATGTATCATCACCATTTTACAGTAACTGCGATTTACTGCACAGTTTTAATTTAGCATGGGCTGTTCAAGCAGTGGAGTTTGTGTAACCCAAAAGCAATCACATTTGTGAAAGACTTGGAAAAATGAGGTTTGGCTTCCCCCTTCTGAAATGGGCATGTTTGCATGGAAAATGAGTCACAGGAACAGGAACTGACCCAGTACTGTTACTTGGCTTTCATTCGAAGCTTAAGAGTCATTTTGCTCTTTTCTCTTTCTTTTGGCAGTGGGAAACCTGTTTCTGTGTTTTGTTTGTTTTCTCATTTGAAGTGGGGGCACCTGTGTGTGGTGGTGGGGAGGGCAGTCTCAGGGTCTTTGACATCCACTTTGCCTGTTGTTGCTGTTCCAGGTTTGATCACTCTGGAGGTGTACTCCAAGAGAAATGAAGCAGATCACATTAGCCAGGGAAATCTCTGCTAAAACTACGTTCCTTTGGCTCTATAGGTGTTTTGAGTAATGGAGACACTAATTGCACAGTGATACATTGTTCACATGCAGACATGCTTTGGTGGTAGATAATAGCTCTGTTTTCCATTTAAGAGAACTCCTTTAAAGGGTATAATGGAACTGTTTTGCATAGCTCACAATTTGTTTTGATGCATCATCAATATAGTGCAAAGAATGAAGACTGCATTCATAAAACATTTACCACCAGGCTAGGTTTACACCTTATATTTTTCCTAATAAGAAGGCAACACAAGGAGATGTCCAAATAAATTTTTCAGGGTGCTAATTAAAGACTCCCTATGGGCGGGTTATAAGTATGTTTCTTTGCATTTAGAAGTTTGTTTTTCCTCGATTAAGTGCAGTACCTTTAATGCATGATGGGAAAGTGATATTCTGAGATTTTTTAAGACCTTTGGAGTCTAACCAGATTGTTAGAAATGTCAAGTGAGTTACCCTCAGTCCGTTTCACATTATGGGGGATATTCTGTCCATAATGATGCAACAATATCTGTTATACTGATCCACTGTGTTGACTCAGGTTATGTAATGGATGATTGTCTGAAATGTAGTTTATGCTGGTGTTTCTCAGTGCCACTTGGTGGTCCTAAAGACCTTACAGATGGCCTTCAGGAAAATGGAAAAATCTTGCTGAGGAAGAAGGCTGAGTCATTTTTGTAAACTGATAACAGCCAAAGCTGGTGGTCTTCTCTGGGACAGAAGGGGCACAAAACGGTTTCTGTGAACTGTCACAGTAAACTGTCGTGCATCTACCTAAACTGTTACTATACAGATAATACTGAAATGATTAATGCCAACAGGACTTTTATTATACATATTAAAATAATCTATAAGATAGATGAGTTAAGAATCTGGACATTAGTTAAATAAATCAGAATGGCATACATTTTCCTGTGGTAATGCCCATCTACTGAGAAGGTAAATGCTCCCAGGGGAGAGAAAATGTATTTTCTGATTTAGAAGGTCATTACTAGGTTTTGTTGGCTGCATCTTATTGCAAATATAACAGTTGCTGTCAGAAAACATAGAACATGTTGTTTGCCCATTTCCTTCAGTTCAAAGAAGTGCAACTTTTGTGACCTTCATTGGGTAACACTGCAACATTGTTTTACTTCATAGTCATAAAGAACCAAATCGGAATTTGACAGCTGTACAAAGTCTTTTCCTTTTAGATCTCATGTGTTGTGTGTGAATTTATAATAACATTGTTCAAATTCAGACTGTTGGGCTTGACTCCTTAAAAAAAAGGGTAGCCGATAAAATAATAAAAAATAAATGAACGCAAGTAGCTTCTGCTTAATTTAGACAAGTTGAAATATTCTTCATCTATGTAAAATTATGAATTCAGAAATTAATGTTATCAGGGAAATGTCTTTGTGATTTTTATGAACAGGTACATGCTGAAAGGTAAGGAAAAGAAACAATGTTTTGGCTGTGGAGTCTTCTTCAGGTGTGAGCAAAAAAAAAAACATTTCCTCTTTCCACATACCCTGATTTTATTTTGAAGAACAAAAGACCTTATCAAGATAAAGATCTTGTCACCAAAAGTGTTATCTTTCATGGGTTCAGTCAGCTATTTTGCTCTTGGTTTGCCAGTTGCATCAAAAATCAGGTGATTGCACCAACCAAATTACAGAGGAACAGTTATCCAAATTCTAGGCAATTTTAACACATGCGGGATTCTGTGCCTGGATGCTTTTACTGCTTAGTAAGAAAAAAGTATGCCTGCATGGGCATAGACAGAATAGGAGGTAATTTACTTTCCAAACATTCAAGGTTTTCACCTAAGGCAACTTGGGCTCACATCTGGCAGGTCAGGAGTGAAGAGTCTGGTGGTAGTATTCAAGACCCTGGTGGGCATTAACTCACATTCCAAAAGCCAAAAGAGCCAGATTCAGCACATTCTCATTCAGCTCCACAGAAATGTAGATAGAAGAGTCTAAGTTCTGTTTTCTTTTCCTTTCAGGTCAAGGCTGATGTGGGGTTATAGAACAGGTGAACTGCCTTTTTGGTAACAGGGTATTGTAGCTTTGTATCACCTTGTTCTTCACCTCTTAAGAGGAGCAGGAAGAGAGAAATGTTGGCTTAAATGTAAGATATACATATGCCATGGGGCAAAATTATGACAGAATTGCCTTACACAAACGGTTATTATCCCTGACAAAAGAAAGCACAATGACAGTTTTATTTTGTGTTTTACCTGGGTGAAAACCTGGGAACTGCTTCTGCTTCATGGAGTAAACTTCTCTCTCTCAGTCATAAGGCTGCAGACAGCTTTTAGAACTTCAACCAACTGAGGCCAGAAACCCTTCTTGAAACGGCAAATAAACTCTCAGCTTGTCCAGACTACCGTGTGTCAGCTGCAGTAATACTGGTAGCTATACAAACAAAAGGGGCCAGAGCAGAAGGGGGAAGAGCATTAACAGTGAACATGGACTGCAGTGCTCCGCTGGTTGTCCTCATCCCGTGACCTGCGGTTAGTTCAGAATCCTCAAGGGCATTGACAGAGTCCTCCCTTGACAAAGGACTTCTTCAGAACGTCTTTACCCAAAGGGTTATGGGAGGGGGGAACAAGCTACCCAGCCAATGTTGTTGGAAGCTGATACCCTGGCTTCTTTCAAAAAGTGACTGGGTGAGCTCCTTTGGCCAACTACTGTAACTACTAACCTCCAGACTGAGTCGATGGGCTGAACATGGCCCCCTGCCATGTGTTACCTGTCTTATGTTATTATTGAATACTTTCCATCAAACCGCAACAGTGCGATCTTTCTTTTCAGGAGGGGAACGGAAATCTTAGCATCCCTTCACAGGCTTACTATACCCACACATTTACCCACACTGTAGAGCGCTTTGAGAAGCCACCTTTGAAGGAGCTCTATATACAGGTAGCAGTATACTGTATATCTCTTGTTGTGTGTATAGGTAAACTGGTGGCACTGGTTGTCCTCACTCTAGGTAGGGAAAGTGGCTAATGAGGTGGGTTAGTGGTCATCTAGTGGCTACAGAGCATGAGGTAGGTCCGAGGTAGGATTTCTTGTAAACAACACAGCCTTTAGATTGATACTTAGATACTTTATTGATCCCGTGAGGGAAATTGCAGAAATTACAGAAATTCTACAAATGATGTAGAAAACACTGCAAAAATAGCAAAAAGAGGTTATTTAGCAATGTTTCATTAAAATATTGTTAGTTAGACTCCAAGTTATACATATGCCCATACATTATGGTGCTGAATTTTAAACACACTATACAAGATTGACAACCAGAAAAAAAATTAAATGTAAAGTGTCTTACAACTCTAAAATACCCAGTCATGCTATATGGGATACATGTTTCTCTAATGCTGAGTTTTAATGATAGCATTATGAGTTCCATGCTGCAAAGACAGAATAGTGAAGCTGTGCCCTGAAAATTCATTGGAATTGTAAATAAGCAATTTTTTTGTTGTGTACAAAACACAAAAAATGTGTCCTATCTTATTTACAAACCTCTACACACAAATATCTGACAAACAATTTTTCTGCTGTTTTGTTCGCCTATTTAGTAGGAAGTTTCTTGTCTTTGATTTAGGAAGATATGTTTCTTACAGAAGAACTCCCTAATGTCAGTTTGTCATTAATCATTTCTTTACACCAACAAATGGCAGAAATCCTACGATCAAATTAATCAATATCTTCTTTTGTGCATGCAGAGCCAAGCCATATTACATTGAGCATGTCCAAGTGAACTGGAATGGTGCATTTTGCTAGCTGTTCTGCCTCATAACCTGTGAGATACAGCTGTTTGTGCCTCTTGTGCTCTGCTTGGTCTGCTACATATTACTATATATGTATATCATGGTATGACAGTGGTCTGTGTATTTTTTTATCTATATGAAAAACAACTTTATTGTTGCAAGTAGCATAGAAGAAAAGTGATTTTATATGCTGAACCATGTTTCCTGAACTAAATTGAAATGAGTGACCTTTTGCTTAATTTCAAAATCTGTGCGTTCTTGGTTTTATCCATTTAATTTAAAACAAACCAAAGGAAAGCAGTTTAGTTGCTATGGATATTGTTTTTGCTGTTCAGAAAGACTGAACTTACAAATTCCCTGTAGATTTTATTTCTTAACACTCTGGAACTCTGCCTTAAAATTGTCTGACATCTGATTTGGTCTTGATGTGACACACCAGCATCTTTGTGTGACAACTGCAGGACCAAACACACACACAAACTGCATATTTAGATTTCTGTGTATTTAGATTTTCCATTTTTAAATGTTTCTAAAGATACAATAAAAGGGTTAAGCCGCTTAGAAATTAAGTGGGAGTAAATTGTCTCTTAAGTGACTGTTGCTGTAGTTCTACCAAAGTTTTCAGGATTTAGGCAAAATAGATTGATTAAGAAGCCTAATTAAATAACAATACCTGATCATTGATTCTGACATGGTTAAAATAAATTGCTTTAGGGTGGCACAAATTTGCTTAATTTGCATTACCCTGTGAGCAAATAGATACTCAGAATAAAGATTTAAAAAAGGTGGAATTAAATTAAGTAACAAAGTTATAAAAGGGCAAGTGGCATGGAGGCTAGCAGAGCTTCCTCAGATCTCTTGGCCTGCTGAGAGGGGTTTGTGTTGTCCTCTCGTGTCTGTGTGTGTTCCTTTCTCATCTTCCAAAGGACATGCTGGATAAGATAATTGACATTTCCAAATTGTCCTTGATGTGTGAGAGACAAGTTCATAGCGTTTGCTGAATGGTCTGAGCAAAACTGTAAGAACATGCACCGTGCAACTGATGTTCACCAAGTAAGTGCTAAGGTACATGTGCTTCTGAAACGGTGCACCTACATCCTATGTAACATCCTAGCTACAGTTTGTAATGGATGTGAGCATGACTCGTATGTTCAGTAAATCTAAAAATAACAGTATTTATACGTCGTAATCACCCTGGGAACACTTATGTATTGGAAGTATACACTACATTTTCATATTTGTTCAATATTTTTTGTAAAAGATGTTTAGAACTGTATTTATCCTTGGATAAGTTTCGTTTACTCAAATATTTAAATGTATTTATTTAAATCAATTATTTAATTTAAGGAAAATAATTCATTTGTAAGATAGGATTGTTAAAATGTATTACATGCAATTTCCACTTAACTGTAACCAAAAATAGTGTCCCATAAAAATGGAATACACTGCAAGCTTATAACCAAAATTACTTTTTAATTGTGGAAAAATGTTATTGTGGTAAATGTTTAGTAAATCCTGCTTATTTGTATGTGACACAAATATGGGGAATCTCTTGATAAAGTATAATTAGATTAAGAAGCTTTTGACAATGGTTATGAAGCATAAACATGTACAGTGAAAGAGCAAGAAAATATATTAGTTCTTAAAGTCAATAGTAGAATTTAGTCTCCTGGAATTATGACTTTATTTAGCTTTATCCGTTGTGGCTTACAGTATATTTAAAGTATTTTAATGAATTGTTGGTAATCTGTATCAAATATAAAACAACAACAAAATACAAGAAAAGGGACATAAAATGTTATACAAGTAAAACAGTCCAATACAGTAAAAGAAAATGGAGCAGCAGAATCAAAATTACAGTAAAATGCAATGTAACAGCAAATGTGTTTTATGATTTGTTCCTAAAAAGGATCATAGCATCTGTAATTGTAGCCAATATCAATTAAATATTTTTTTCTTGTGTGGATTTTGTTTTCGCTTTACCTGCTGCAGATTTTTGGCACCGAAGCCTTGCTGGTATTGGTTTTGTTTTGACTGGGAAATAATATGTAGGATATTTTTTGGCTTTTTTTCTTGAAGGCCTTCACCTCTGCAACACAGTTTCAGCTTCCACTTGTCATAAATTGCACATTATTCTCCTTCCATACAGCATGGCTAAAGTGTGTGCCAAGCTGATATGGGCAGAGATACATGTGCAAGTCTCTGTGTGTGGAGTTAAGTGTATGACACATATATTGTGTTTCAGACAGAATATCATTTGCTTTTTAGTATGAAATAGTAGAATATCATGACAGCAACTAATAATTTATTCATAATATTGGCTGATATTTTTTTTTCAGACTTGGTCCTTATGGAGTGCTATAATAGTGCTGATCAGGATAGCTGTTCAATTAATTTGTTTATTTACTGAAATGGAATTGGTTTCCTTACTCATTTGCTTTATTTTTAATGCCATTCAGTATATTTCTATAATTACGGTAGTTTTAATTAATGTGATTGTACATCACAGGTATTACATTCCCGATCTGGACCTGACAGTTCCTACAGATTGTGGGTCAGGGAGGGACAGCAGGTAGAGTACCCCTCTGTTTCCTCTTCATGGCCAAAGAAGAAAGCACAGGAGCTGGGACACAGCCAGTGCCGAACAGTTTCGGCCACTGTGACTAGGGCTTATTTTTCTGTGGGTTTTTGACTTCCTATGTTGCTTCCTTTGTCAGCAGTATTGGATTTCTAAAATTATGCTTTGGGGAATTCAGCGGTTCTGCAAAGTCACGGGACGTAGTCAAGTCCAGGTATATGGAAACGCACATGGCTTGTGTTGGGGTCCTCCGCCACGGTGGCTTGTCTAAGCAAGGGGGTTGCTGGGCCCTGGAGGCTCAGTCTTGATCCTGTTAGCAAGGCCGTGGTCGTCCTCCATTCCTCCTTCCTCAGACGGGCACTGTAGCTCGGTCCTCCCCTCGTCGTTATTGTGCATTCCGGCAGGCTTCTCTCTCCTTTTCCGCCCCTGACTCCCGCTCTGCGTGCGGGCTGCTGTTTCCCCCTCCGCTCCCACCCTCCCCTGCCCCTCTCGCCGCTGCCTGCGCCGCTGCGGCCCCCCGGCCCCCCGGCCGCCGGAGCTCGTCAGTATTC
The DNA here is from genome assembly GCF_059453375.1 of Lepisosteus platostomus. Lineage (NCBI taxonomy): Eukaryota > Metazoa > Chordata > Actinopteri > Semionotiformes > Lepisosteidae > Lepisosteus > Lepisosteus platostomus. The sequence continues at coordinate 693,786 of NC_142618.1, read as the reverse complement.
CGCTCCTGCCTTTCGGGAAGTGATTTTGCCCAGACACGTCTGGCTCAGGGTGAAGTGCCCTCCCCCGAGAGCGCGCACTGCAGCCCCAGGTCGCCAGCACCATGAATACATTATCGTCCCGATTTCCATCCTGTTGCCACGGCAGCACTTTTGGAGCCGCTGGGTTATTAAGTCGTACATCACTAATACCCTGATACGAGCAGAACTTGGATTTAATGTTGGCCTTTGATCAGATTATCAAAGCCTTCCTTTGCTTGTTACACCTTCTGTCCACCCTCCCTCGTGTCCCCACCCCCCCCCCTGACAAACTTTACCCCCTGCCACCCCGCCATTGCTGCAGCTCAAGGGGGCTGTCACCGGATTTGAATATCTCAGTCGGGCCCCTCTGATACACTCAATTGCTTCAACCCTTCATTTGTGAGGGCAGGCCCCTTTGTCCTCTTTTTTTTTCCTTAGAAACATATCTCTGTACAGGTATAAAAAAAAATGAAATAACCTGTCAAGGTTTTCTTTTTTCCCCCCACAAAGGAAGTAAGTTTCTTACCTTGTCCTCGGGTGATGTATAAAAACACGGTGCTTCAGGTAGAAGATGAAGGGTAAACTGATGTCCCCCTAAATGGCCAGTCTTGTGTATGCACCTAACACTTCACTGAGCAATCTGTCAACATGTCAGCAACACATGTTTTGTAAAAAGCCTCCAGTGGGAGCAAAGGCTCCTGCCAGGGCTTAGGAAATGCTTTGAATTCAGCAGATTTCTATTGCTGGAGTTCCCCTGAGGTTCCTTTTACAATGCCTACATTTCAGAAATTTGAACTCGAGACCCTTAGGGGGTTCTCTCCGAATGCCTGAAAATGTAGAGTTATATTGTTGCGGGTCCCCGAGCGGTCTTTACTAATACCTGAATTCGGAGAAGCTGGAAATTACAGAGTTCCCCGGGGAGAGCTTTATCCACACCAGGAAGAAGAGAATAACTCTGCGGGGAGATTGCTTAATGCATCGCTGAAATAAAAGAATTTGTGAGAGATGGGTTGAAGTGGTAGTATTTTTTTTCTTTTCCCTTTAGCCACTCCTTTAGCTTAGCCTACTCCTTAAAATAAGAAAAAAAGAAGGAAAGAAAGCCCCAGTTGAAGGGCTCTACTTTAATAAAATTTCAGAAGCGCCTGGAAGAGCAGACGGCTGGGCAAATACCCCTGTGTGCTCTTTTGTCTGAGATACATCTTTTTGTTATTTTCTTGCAAATTTGATTTTTTTCCCCCCTCTCCTTTGGTTGTTGTTGTTAAGTTTCTCGCTCTTAGTGTTTTTCCTTTGTGGTGCCTTTCTTTTTAATTTTTCATTCAGGGTTTCTTCTTCCTGTTCTTCAGATCCTTTTAACACATTCTGAATTTTGAAATGTGTGGTGCAGCCAACTGGCTTGATAAACATTAGACATTCAGAACGATTCTGCAGTGTTTACCTGGATATAAATTCACTGGGTATTATTAGAAACAATGAACTACTTTCATTGAAGTAGTATTTTTAAGCTGCATCTTGGTATTGTCACTGTATTGCCAAATCTGTTATTTGTTTCAGTTTCCAGGAAGCTAAAAAATAGATATTGCTATGTAGACATTTTCACGGTGAATATATTCAACCGTAGTTTCTCAGGATTAATTTATTTCTGTCATTTTTTTTGTTCTTTTATTCTGTCCTATTTCATCTTTGTATTTATACCAGTCTTACCTATTTCCACATTCTCCTATAGCTGCCCTGGATGATTTATCCTGTTGTTTTCATCTTCCTCAAAGCCTACATCCAGAGCAGTCTTTTTTCCTGTTTGTAAATAATTCAGCCGTTCTAGTAACAAGCTATGCTCTTAATAGGAATGCAGTACCTGTGGTATAAAGTGAGGAGGAGTAAAACAAGAAAAAATGTAGAGGTAGATGAAGTAGGGGGTTAATCTGTTTCCATGAAGGAAAAAATGATCTTGCTCCTACAAAACGAACCAGAAGACTAACCAATATTTAAATTTACATTTTGTATTATACACTGACCCCACAAACAAGCAGTACAATGTCCACGTTTTTTGGCGTGATGGTGATTCCTTGTTGAGCAACTTATGATCTCAGGAATACAGAGACCCCACACTCAGGTGGTTGCAGTGAAAGTAAAGGAGACTAATAACGCAGCCTCCTAAACATCGTTGAAGGCTGAATTCTGTTTGAAATTAAAAGGATCCGCACGGCTTCTGGATGCTACTAAAGCTGCCTTTGACAATGTCACCTGACCCTGTTGGCAGAGAGTTTGGAGCCAGAACTCATGTTTAACCAATTACTCCAGGGACAGAATATCGCTTCTGGGCCCACCATGTTACAGAACTGCGTGTTTGGAGTAAAAGATCATTTTTTCCTGTTTCTGCTCTAACATCTGCAAATTTGATTCTCGTTAGGGCTTTCATTGTAACCAGAAAACCAAGTAAGAACATTCTTGTTAATCTGTTGGAAATGTTGAATAGTTATTGAATGCAAGCAACCAATGTTAGAATGCTCAACAGAGAAATAGGGTAAAGTAGTCATTTCCTTCATAAGATTCTTCTTGTTTTCTGAGGTAGAAGCCGGTCCCCTATGGTAATCTTTGAAAATGAGAATCTGAGAATGCATCGTTCCAAAACATGAGTAGGCAGTAATTCAAAGGGGTTCAAACTCTGAAGGTGCAAGAGTTGTCTTATCATAGGTAGTTTATTCCAGTGTGTGGTCCTGAGAGTAAGATTGTGTTGGATCACATAGAATAACTCCCTATGCTGAGACAAAAAGTGTGCAATAATTTCTGATTAAGTCTCTTTCTGTTGTTTTCTGATTTGTTTGCATAGTCAGGTAGTGTTTTTGGTTGCTCTGCAGTGGAATTTTCTGAGATACTTTTTTATCTGTTTCTAGACCCTTATTTCAAGCTTGTAGTTCCATCTAATACATGTGGTTAATCTCATACAAGAATAATGGTTTCCTTATGGTGTTATACATCTTTGCATGCATATTTTAAAGTGAGGGTAAAAGTTTTTTCATAAAACCTGATAGCTCATTATTATGTGCATTTGTGAGAATGAGCTTTGATACCCTTCTACTCAGTATAGCATTGTCATGACTTCCTGGCTAAGGATTATTGTATCAACATCTTTGAGTCATACCCTTAGTGTTTTTGGTAATCAACAAGAAAAGAATGAAACAAAATATTTTAAAAAGCAACCGAATGTATTTACTATATGTTGAAACAGAAAAATATTCAACATAGACAATCTAATGTTGGCCTTCCTAATTTATTTTAAAAACTAAAAAAAATCTGATTGTGAAAAATCTAGATGGGCACGAGAACAAAAAAGTACTTAAAAATCCCAGAGGAAGCAGTTTGTCTCTCTGTATTTAGCTGTTTATTTAAGACATAGAGTTCCACTGCTCTATCAAAAAGTTACCGCCACCTCTTTATGCACTACTTACATCCCATGCAGGGAATGCTTTTATGTTGTTTTTTTAAATTGTCTTATGAAACAAAAAGCAGCAAAGTACCTTATGAAGCCAGCCGAGTGAAACAGCGTGTCTATTGATCTTCGAGCAGGGAAGCTAGCAAGTTTGCTTTGCCAGCTTTACATTTGCTTTAAATTTTATATTTCAGTTAATTCCTTTCTGAATCACTGGCTTAATAAAAGTCAGTCATGACTAGAATTATTAAAATTAGACTTAAACTAAATGACTGCTTGCACTTTATTTTGATTTGAATTTGAGATTTTTGTCTTTAGACCCATGTGCGTGCGTCATTGTTATGTTTTTAGTCTTTAAGTTTAAGTTTAAGTGAAAGGTCAATACAATTCTGTATCCAAACTGTCAGGAGACCTTGCCAAACAACATACTGTAGCTGTTTCTAGGTTGAAAATTGAACCACAACCCAACATGGCAGTAAATATATCTAAAAGAGAAATATTTTTACTACATTGTAACTGCAGCAATATAAAATATGCAGGGGATATAAATGGGTGTAATTTAAAACCATTCTTTAATTTTTGCTGGGTTTGTATGTGGGGCAGTTGAAACCACTGTACAGAACGTCAGTTGTCTAATAATGTTAAAAGGACATAAATGTGACTCACAGTGGTGGTTCTTGAACTATCAAAAGCTCAAACAGATAACTAATGACCTATTCTTTAATTGCTGTATGAAAAGTGCATTATCTTCATAATGAGCTGATACTGATACAGCAGTCAGCCTGATATTGCAGTTTTTAAGCACTTAACCCTGTACTTTATTAAATTCTTTTGAATAAGTGGGTTGTAAGTACTTGGCCTGTGCTTTACAGTAAACATTTATGAATAAAACAGTTGAAGAGCAGTGAACGCAGAACAAATGTGTCCTATATTACCGTCATCTTGCACTTCGTTTGTCTAGTAGGTGTGTTTCTCAACCACAAGAACACAGCATGTTGAGTGAACAGGAATATGATAGGAATAGAAAGACCGATCCCTGTGTTATTGTGGACACCATCATTAAGGTTCTGCAAATTACATGGCAAATGCAAATGACTCACCAGCCTTTACAATGCAAGGTGTCTGTCAAGCTACAATAATGAAATTGATCTGAATGATCTGTAGGATAGTTCAGTAAACAACACACCAGCTACTGGCCATTAGTAAAATATGCCCTGATTAATAATAATTATATCAGTTCTAAAATGCTTGTATTTAAAGGTAAAACTTATCTGCCTGACATTAAACATGACAGAAACAAAGGATAGCAGGCTACTAATAATTGAATGAAAGCATAATTGAATGAATGTAGGATAAAGAAAACATAAACTAAAATTCAGAACTGCTGGTTTGTTACTGTATGTTCCCTAGAGTGGAGAAAGACAATGTCCGAGGTTACAAGAAGCTCAAACTTTCAAGTAAATTAGAGACAAAAACTGGTTTCATTGTTAAGGGGTATACTTAAGAAGGACGTTTTCTGTTTGGGTCCCTAATATCACTGGAGAATTGCCATTCATGTTTTTTACAAAAGAAAAGACAATTCCCACACGTCCTGGGATTGGTCTCATTAAATGGTGTGCTGAATACTGTGCATTCTGGGATTTAACATATTTCCTCTAGACACTTTGTTTTACAGTTACACTTCAAATTGGGGAAATTCCCCAACTATGATGTCACTGATGGTAATTGAATTTCTTACTTAGAGTTCAAATTGCTTTATCTACCCTTCTTTCATCCACAATAAATTTAGCAAAACTTTAACATCGTCTTCATTAGGGAAGTGCACACAGAGAATATGTTAACTGTAATATGTAGTAATGTACAGTATATGTAGAATAGTATTTGTAGTTCTTTAACCCTCCCATCCTCTACATCTTTTTCAGGTGAACTGTAGGTTTGCAGAACGAGATCTCCAGAAGTAGACAGAAATATATATAGTACACAACTAAACATTCTATCCTACAGTTAGCATATGTACTCCGTGTCATTGACAAAATGTTGACCGCATTTAATTGTCATTTCTAATTATTTTTCTAAATATTGGAAGCCCATATTCATTGTAAAGTTTTCTTTCCTTCCACTTTCCTGTCCAGACTGCTCATGTTTGGAGATTGGGAAGTCTTAACAACTTCATATTATACAGGCATACTGGGACAGACATTAAATCTGTGTCACAAATTGTGGTTTAATGTCAAACGAGGTGGCGGCCTGGTTAACATATTTAAAACCATCCTCTCATGATCCATTGTACCGATTGAATCGAAACGTGGAGGGTTCTGCACAAACCAAGTTGTCATCTGATTACTGTTCCGTTTTCTTCATTATTGATGCCGGGACTGTAACACCTGCTATTGCTGTTTATAAACTGTTTGACAAATTAAGTTCAGGAACATTCTAGTGAGCAGATCATTAACATCTGTCACGCTGCCTCTACCAAGATGGCTGCATGGCTGCCATTTTTTTTCTTGGCAAGTCAAACGACCTCTTCGTTGGGAAGTGCAACCATCACACAGTAGCTGTCATGAACAACCAGATTCACTTCTGATTTCCACCTCTCCGATTGCGTCCATAATTCTTTCTGCTCACAGTGGGTTAATAACTGTTTAATGAAATGAGACCTCTTAAGCAAACAGCTCCTGTTCAGGGGCCTGATGGCTAATTACACCCAAACCCGGCAGGTCTATGTCGTACTCTGGATAATGCGTTAGAATCTCCAAGGCAACCGGCAGAGCCTCAGCTAGGCCTGTCAGTCAGCCGGTTGCTGTCTCTATGTGTCTATGCGCTCTGGCCACCTCCTGCGTAATTAATTACCACACCCACCTCACCAAGAACCTGTGGCACTTAGGTGCTCAGTCTCAGAGTTTGATCTCAAGTTTGTGTTCTAGGTCCCCTTGACCTCTTGTATTCTGACTGTGGTTCTCCTTGATCTGTTCCTCTGTTTTTCTGGCTCTGATCTGCGTTTCTGGAGTTTCCTCTGGATGGCACATTGACTCCCTCGCTCCCACCTGCTTGCTCACCACACCAGCCTGCCTGTCTGCCTGCTTGCTTGGCTGCACTCGGGTTCTCTGCACTGTCTCGGACACCTCTGTCTCCCGGGCATGAGCAGTGTTTTAAAGTACCATTCCAGTGGCTCTTATGATTCGAAATGGGGCTCCTGCTTCAACCAAGGTGTCTGCCTACCCACCTTTTTTCTCAAACTTTAAACTATCCTTGCCTTTAGACATAAAGACATAATGACTGGAATCCTTCATCGTAATAAAAACCTGAGGCCTTGCACCTTGCCCATTGCATAAATACAGGTCATTACCTGTTTGATTAATGCATCCTGCACCACTAACATACACTGTGTGTCAAACTTGTTAGGTGTCATTTTAAATTACCTCTTATCACACTTTATCACACTGTAAAAGTAAGTGGGTAGGAACATGCTTGGACCTTTAAAGGCCATGCAGATTTTTAGTCAATTTTGTTTAATCATTGGAAAAGTGTGAAGATAATGAGATCCTGCTCCAGGAAGTGGTTTTGTAATTTTTTGCTCTTATGCTGTGGAATAAAAAGACCCAACTCTTTTGCTCATAAGCACCCTATGTTACAGCTTTAAGCCAGGTATCCTAGCTTCCTGGTTTTTGTTTATGGAAGCTTCTCTTAGTACAAGGTCCTGGAATTGTTCTTCTGCATTATACATGCCTTTATGTTTTTTAAATTTTCAGAACAAGCATGGGCATTAAACAGTACTGAAAGAGATGGAAAAGAGAGCATAATCTCAGGCCAAGTGAGTCCCAGAATCTGTGTATGCATAGAAGCTAAGAGACAAGGACTTTGAATGGCAAACCGTAAAAGCGTCCATTTGTCTTCAGTGCTCTTAGAAATATGCAAAGCTATGAGGTGTGATCTTTGGAAGCCTCCAGGAAAACAACCATAAATCTGTCCATTGCTTGATGACTTTATATGCACATTACAAGGATCTCTTGGCAATGTTTCACAGGTTCTCAGAAGGAAGTGTTCATCAGGGTTGGGCTGATAGTTTCTGTAGTCATATTAATCCCAAGAGGATCCCCTTTCCTGTGTAGCATTGCCATTGTACCATAGCCCCCATTTATTTTTGTTAACCAGTCAAAGAAGCTAAAGGTTTTTCTCATCCTGCAGAAATAAATCTGCCCCACACGTCACAATTTCAGAGCACAAGCATATGGTTTTCGTAAAAAAATGTCTTAACAGTAACGATGTCTTAACAGCAGTGTGTAGCCCTATAAGTTTAAAGAAGAAACCATCAAATTTTAAAGATACTCTGTGTAATAAAGGAATGAGGTACAGTAGTTTAAGTAGATAGCTGTGTAGGCTGCAAAGGAATAAGTGTTTAAAAACTGAAGAAATGATGCCTTTTAATGATTAATTTTTTAGAAATTGTTGGATGAATTACTTTGGGAATAAGGTGTATTTAAAGGAAGAGACCAGATAGGTTAACCACTCTTGATATTTGCTTCATGGTGAAACATGCTTTCTCATCCATCCTAAGTGCCAAATGAGTTTAATACATATGCTACAGTCTCGTCTTTATATTGAACACCCTGTGAACGTGGCTGTAATGAGTTGCTGCCCAGACATAATGATAATGATTTCAGTATGGATCATCATGCATTCATTCCCATATACTGCTTACATTTGCTCTAGGCCCCTCCTTCTGATCTTCGGTGCTCTGTATACAAACTCATAGACGCACACTAACTCACCTTCTCAACAACATTCGAGGTAAGCGAGAATGAAAGTGTGGGGGGACATTTGTGGATGGTTGAGCAAGTAGTGTATAGAAAGATGTTTGCATTGGAATTTAATTTGCTTGCTCTCCAGCAGAAATGGTTATCACTGTTCTTCAGAGCTTGGGAACTTTGGCAGCGGCAGTCCTTGTAAATGTGTAGGCTTAAGTGGAGTAGTACACATTGCAGGGATGAAGTTGTTTATTCATCTGGAATGTATTAAAATTGTGATTAATGATAAGAGGACATCTGCAGTTTTTATACAGATCAAGCCTGGATAGCTTTGGCAATTGTAGATGGAAACAGAGAAAGGGAAAGCCAGCATTTAAAATGATGCTGCTTATCCCTCACTTCCACTAATTATTAATGAGTAAGGCTGAGTTGTTTTTCAACCACAGCAATGTGTCGGGGAATCAAACAAGGAAGGATACAATATCTTGACGTTTCAGACAGAAGAACATGGTCTTGCTTGAGTTGTTTTTTATTACTCTTGTTCCTTCATTGCTGCTTGGCCATAGCTGTTCGTCCTTCACCACTGCCTTTCTGCCTATTTTATAAGTGACAAGTGGGACACGTTTTGAGAAAAAATAAGAACTGAGTGAACTGGTATTAATCAGGAGGGGCTGGGAGGTCAGATATCACGATTCTCTCCTGAGTGCTAATGCACAATATGTAGATTGTGCAGGTCTTTTCTGTCATTCCAAGGGTTGGCCACCACTGGTGCTGTGTGCAGTACAGGATATCTAAAAGAACGTCTTCCCATCCATCTATCTTCTGTCCACTTTATCCAATATAAACCTATTTCTCTTCCTTTTGTGTGGGGTCTTCATGCTCGGAGTGAGAGGAAATACAGACAGTTTTTGAATTTCAAGACCTTTTATGTGGTCTTTGAAAATATTTCAGCCTTGAAATATCAATGACATTTAAATTTTATCGAGTTTATAATTGATACGTCCTCCTATAACCTGCAGAACACAGGGAGCTCTGAGAGCACATTTAGTGAGACATTCTTAAAGACACCATAAATAAATATAATGCATGTGACAATTCTTTTAAAGTTCCTTATAGGAAGGACAAAATCCCAAAATATTTACCTTCACTACTTTTCATATCAGTGGTGGATGTTTTTAAATAATAACAGTATTATTATTGGTATCTGTATTGGTATCTGTATTATTGGTCTTTGTATACTGTACATGTCCTGCTCCTTTATTTCTTGTTTTGAACTGTTCACAGTTAATGGCACTACAGAGGTGTTTTCTGATTTGCCAACTGAAGATATTCTGTTGAATTACATGGCTTTTATAGAGCTTGTATTATTAACTGCACCTTTGAGACACTTTAGGATAACTTAAATTCCTGAACTTTGAAGCCGATCTTTGATGTAACTAGGAGAATATAATGAATTTCTTTTAAACAGAGGAGGGAATACAAAACTATCTGTAGGATACTGTACTGTATCCTGTAAAGAAAGCTATTATTTAACTGTTACTGTTCGTGTTTTTGTAACTGTTTACCAACCCGTGATGTAATAATGCATTTTTTCAACAAAAAAAAAAACACCACTTCAGCATAGAAGAATGCAAAATTAACAGGTAACCCAATGACATGTTACAGCTACAACCCCCAGGCTAAATTGTATCTTATTGAATGCAGCCCTAACCATTCTTGTCCTGGTACAGATTACGTCTTTCACAGATTAAACATATGAGGCATGCAGAAAGAGCACATCTGAAGTTTTGCTATCCTTGATATTGAAGTTTCTTGCATTTGAAAATGAGGTGTGAATCTGAATTATCAGCAGTACTTAGCTTTTTAATCATATTCATGTGTCCACTATTTATAGCAATTCCAAAAATGTTGGTAAAGGAAAGCTTGTGTTTAGGAAAATGCCGTTTATTCCATTTCACTTTTACATAAATCCTTTGCATTTAAATGTTAGGTATCTTGATTTTAGAATAGGAATAAGTAGGAAAAAAATTATGTTAAGATTACAATATTGAGGACCCCTAAAGGTGCTTTTCCTAGTGGAGACTCAGCTCTCTGATCCAGGCATTTCAGGTTAGAGTCTGGCTCTTGTCACTAGCTGACTGTGACTGGATTCCCCAAGCACTGGTGCACTGTTGGTTGAGCACCACTGAGAGTGTGTTGGGACTGTGACTCCTGGCAGCTGCGACCCCAGTGGTTTCCCGGGATCTTGCAGTCTCTTGGTGCTGTAAGTGAAGAATGCCGTTTCCTCTAGTCTGTGCTGAACCTCCTGTGTTGTAGCTCATGATGTATTAAAAGTGGGCAGGTCAAGAGCGTCTCACTACACTTCCTTATTTTCCCATGTTTGCGGTTGTAGAGTTCATAGAGGTTCACCATGATGTGATGAGCATGCAATTGCAGATTCCAGATCACGTGGGTTTGTAACAAGAAATAGTAGGAAATTCTGAATTAAAAATATATATTAATATACAATCCAGAACTGCTATAATTTTCAAGCTTTTCCTTTCTGGAATGGAAAACTAGTGTAATTCTTTCCTTCATTTTTAATTTCTTTTTAGGCTGCTGTTGGCTTATTTAATTTAAAGTTATGTCTTACTAGAATGGAATGAAGCTCTGCCAACAATTAAAAGGTAAAAGCACATTTAGGAAGGAATGTAATCAAACTGTTCTTGGTTTATTTTTTAGAGTTTCCAAGAGGTTACTGCTGTCAACAGTTCATTTTTCTAAGTTACTCAGAATGTCATTGGCTGGAATGATACCTGAGATGCAGTCCAATTGCCATGTCTGTAGTTTGGGAAGTTGGTAATGTGCACAAAGCAGGGAGCAGTTTTCTATCCCCTGCAGACGAAGGACCGAGGAGCTGTAACAGACATCCAAGTGACTCGGACAGCACCTGATATCTGATCTGAAGTTGGCAGACTTTGGTCACAGTGTCTCATTGCGTTTTGACACTGCATTTCATGGCATGTGGCATAACAGCAAGTGACACATTGCCCCGTCGCCAGGAAGGGCTCTGGATGAGTATCGCCCCGGTTGTCTGGAGCAGGGCAGACAGATTGATCCATGGCAGGAGCAAACTTGCATGACATTTTTGGTGTAGTGTAAAGAGGCATCTTGTCATGTTTGCTGTGCGGAGAAGCCTACTCAGATTACACAGAGTCCAGTCAGAGATGCCACGGTGAAGCAGTGCTGTGGCATCTCATCCGTATAGTGCAGAATGTCATTCAAAGTGCCCAGAGCTTCCTGTGAACTGCCTGAGAGCAGCGCTGCCTCTTCAAAACGTGATTAGGCAAGAAAGTCAAATCGCAGTGTGAAAAGCTGCTGGATTTTAGGTGACTTGTGTGGATGTGCAGGGTGTTTGAGCCATGTAAATCACTCTCTTATTATACTCCATTGAATTATCCCATGATCTGAAACTAATATGAATTCCGCTTAATGTGAGAAGCTTTTCAGCTGTAGAATCTAACCACATTCTGTAATGTGAAACATTTATCTGATCTGAAGAGGAACTGTCATGTATACAGATTATATAATATTGTTTAAACAGAGCACAGAAACCATAGTTTAAGGGGTAAAAGCTTTACAAAGTGAGGAATCTCTCATGGGAGTACTTACCTTTCTTTTTGACATGAGCAGTGGTAGAGAAAAGTCTTTTGAAATGTGTCAAGAGCACACAATTTCATTGTTAACTAGACTTTATATTTTACCTTCACAGCTCTCTTTCTTGAGATGAACCCTTTAATTAAGCCTTTATTATTTTAATTTTGAAATTCTCAACATTTTTATTCTTGGACAAGATAATCCTGGAAAAGCATGTCAAAGGTCAAAGTTACTTTTCTCATTTAGTCTCTATGGCACATTATGTATAAAGTGTTAAGACGGTAACTCTTGGCTTGTTACAAAATTTCATTTTTATCCTTTTTTGCCAATGCATAATGCAATTTTATCTGATCCCAGACAAAGAAAGGGTCTGTGAGGGTAACTTAAGTCCTCTGCAGTATTGTTCAGCTCCGTTTACCACTGTGTCCATTTACTTAACAAGGCATTTATATTATGATATAAAAAACTTTAAATTTCCAGGCAATATAATTTTTGCATTTGACTGTTCAAAACTAAAGCAGTTAAACATGTCTTAAATAGTTTTGGAACACTATCAGAGTACAGTAAAATAGGTGTGTATGGGCTGTAAAAGGGCCGATAATTGATGTGGGAATTATTTGTAATATGCATCTGTGCTCTTCTCTTCTCATGAGCACAGTTTATTTAATTAGAGTGGAAACAAATCCACTCATAAAACAATAAAACAAATTGGGTGACGTAAAGACAGATATAAGTATTAAGAAATAATTTAAGATGGAATATGTGCCACACAATGACTTGCATAGGCAAGGTTTGTTTGCAGTATGATTTAAACCATGGTGATGTGAAGGCTTTGTGTTGAGGTGTTGCTGGTGAAGTTCCACAAGAGAAGCCAGCAATGCGAAAAAATAACATTTAAAAAAAAGTAAATAATAAAGGTTAAAAAGTAAGATGTTGTAAAGTAGTGATTAGGCTTAACATTAAAGGGAATGACAGTGGTCTTTCTTCAGTGGTGTGATAGACTTTACAAACAGTTCGTAATTAAATCTCCCAACACATCCCAAATGATCGGGGTGGGTTTCTGTAATGCTGTTATTCTTTGGACAGCAGACCATATCACACAAATGAATGCAGGAGGAGCATCTGGAAAATGTTATTTCTGTGCCAAGGAAAATCAATTGTCGTATCAAGAAAATAATCTTCTTTGGGCATATAAGACCCTCAGCATGATTTTGTCTTGGGGACATTTCAGATTCAGATTTTCTGTTTGTATTTGTTGCAAGTAGCAAAGTTCAGACATTTTGTGACTGTGATTTATGGGCTGAAAATTATTTTTGATACATTTTGGAAGTTTGACTTCACTGCGTTATCGAGACTCTGGGTTGTCATTTAAAAAGGAGGGTGTTAACAGTTCAACCAGGATTGAAATCATATCAGTGTTATATTTTGTAGTACACAAAGTTAATATACCCCCCCCACACACACACAGCCTCTACAGCCCCAAGCCCTCAGCCTACTTCAGCCCTCCTCCTCTCTGCTTTATTAGTCCTCAGCTGTGATGAGCTGTCAGTGTTTCAGTAATCCTGATAACTGAGGGTTTTCCTCAATGTGCAGAGATATGGGAGATAAGATAAGCCAGTCTCAAAATATAAAGAGGTACGTTAACTGCTCTGACTGCTGGTAGTGAGAGATAAGACACCTCAAGCCACTTGGAGGACTTCAGACAGGATGTAAATGAAGCCAACAATAAAAAGTCATTTTGAGTCTGAGAGTAGGAGCACTGCTATTTTTTATTCCTTTAAAAACAACCTTGACAGTACACAGCTTAATTTGGTGCGTTTCACACTTTGTTCTGATTGTTGGGAATGGCAGCTGCTTGTTGTAGCCTGAAGCCACAGGCGCTGTAATGGGTTGGGCTAACGGAGGTTTACAAAATGCTGTGATACCTCAGTAGCTAACGAAACTCAATGTCACATGAGGCACGCTCACTAAAGAGCAGTAAAATGCATGAAGCGAAGGAAGAGTGAGGCTTTTATTTTTTCGGTTGTACCCTTTGTGATCAGTTATGATGAAGGTAGGACGAGTTGGAATGCAGACATATCTATAGCACAGTGTGTGTTCTGTGCTAAAATGTTAACATCGTTTTGATCATCACTGCTATTTTGTACCACAGAGAAAAAAATTACAGTGACAGTAGTGTTTAGGTTTCGACTGAGGTGCGTTCACAGACCTACTAGAGACGGGGCTTGTGTCCTGTGTTTGTTCCCCCCTTTACTCCAGCTCTATGAAATTTAATACTTTAAACATCTTATAGGAATTTGAATTTCTTTGTATGCTGCCCATCCTTCATTTGTATTTTTTCAAGACCTTATATGCTACTTAATTAGTATGGGTAGATGGCAGAATTCAGAAAAGTTCTTTGATTCAGTTTCTATCCATTTAAATGTCGACTTAAGCCAAAAACCTTGCATTATGTTTAATGGATAATGACCACTAAAAGCTTTGTTATTTTGACATTAACGCTGAAGATGCTTTCTAATCTGGTGTACCATCATTTCTGTGATTGTGGCAGCATCACATGGTGCACTGAAAGGCCAGCCCAGATGTGGGGCTTCTGATGTCATGATGAGTGAAAGAGTTATGAGACAGAACATCATTTTATGTGAATGTTCTTACTGTTCTGTGGCCAATAATGAGAGACACTGAGTGAGGGGCACAAAAAGAAGCAAAACAAATTGATTTCTGTTTTATACTTGTCTTAACGCATAACAAACTATGATCTGTGATATTTATAGTATTAAGTCAGAGATTTGCATAAGTGAATTAACGTTGTACGTCTTGTAAGAGTGGCTAATTATACGTTCTAATAGTAAGCTAAAAAAGCTTGAAAATTAATCTTACAGTCTTAGATTTAAAAATGTATAAGTGGTAATGTGTGATGTAGAATGGATTCTAATGTATTGTATTGTACCATGAACTGCAATATATTGTACTGTTCATTTTATCTAACCAATAAATTGTTACTTTCTGTCATATTTCACTGAATTTGTCCTACCACTTTATTGCTGTGTGGACTACATTTAACTTCATTTCTTTATTCCCTCTGCCCTTCCTGCATTTCATTTTGCTAGCTGTCTTTCTTTTTTTGTTAACATTCTGTAAGCTGCTGTAAGCTTGCATAACCCTGTGCCATTTCACATGGTTTCAGATGCTGAGACCGCAATTTGGAACTTCAAGGAATCTGAAATAGTTTGCACTAAAAGTAACAACAATAATTACTTAACAGGCGCTGATATCCTTTTGATTTTCAGTCCCATTATATCAATCTCACCCCCTTAGACAGAATTTTCTCTCATCAGGCGTGAGTGACTGTGTCAATGTGACACATAGTGCCCCAGAATGTCAGCCTGGCAGGGCGAGAAGAGTTATCGCCAAAACGTGCCTGCACAGTGTAGTGAACACATGGAAGGAGAGATAAAACAGCTTGGAGAGGGTTACAGTCTACAGAGGAGCAATGGACTAACAGGCTTGTGAAGTTGGTGTATTTGTCAGGAAAAGGTGCTAAGAAATGCCTCGGTGAAGAGGCTTATGGAAAGACACACTTGAATCTTCAATGGGTTAGTTTTTTAACATTGTTTACATTTCATTATTGCTCTAACACTTCAAAACTTATCCAGCAGGTATATCACTCTGCTCAACCAATGAAGCTCAGCAGGTGTGAGCCTGGTCAGTACCTGGATGGGAGACCTCCTGCTGCTGGAAGGGGTGTTAGTGGGACCAGTAGGGGGCGCTCACCCTGCAGTCTGTCTGGGTCCCAATGCTCCAGTATAGTGATGGTTATAGTTATACTGTATAAAGGTTCCGTCCTTTGAATGAGACATAGAACAGGTCTTAGGAGGTCCTAACTCTGTCGTCATTAAAAATTCCAGCCTGTTTCTCAAAAAGAGTAACATTGTAACCCCGGCGTCCTGGCCAAATTTCCCATTGCCTTTAGTAGTCATGGCCTCCTAATAATCCCCATCTCTCAGAGTGGTGTCATCATTCTGTTCTCCTCCCCACTGAGCTGGTGTGTGGGGAGTGTACTGGCGCATCATCCAGGTGGGGCTGCACACTGGTGGTGGTGGTGGAGGGAAGTCCCCATTACCTGTAAAGCACTATATACGTGGAGTTTCCAGAAAAACAGTATGTAAGTGTAAGGAATATTATTATTATTATTAGACACCTCTTGTCCTATAGTGCCCCCTTTTTACTGTGCTTTGTGACTTTTTTTGGCAGAAATAATTATGATTCATAATAAACATCATGAAAATGAAGAATATTTTACCTCAAATTCCCATGTGTTAATGGTTGCAATTCCATACTTGGCCTAGTAGCTCTGCAGAAAATTAGATAAACAAAATATACAATATGCCAACCAAATAACCTAACCAGTCAGTTTCATTCGCTTGTGAGATATACAGTATGTCCATTATGCTTGTACTAATGCATGGGGCTTCATCCACAATAGTTTATTGTACATAAAACACACTATTTTTTGTACAAAAGTGTGACAAATTTGTATTGTAAAATGTTTTCCTTAATGAATTTGAGTAGACAGTACAGAGATAATGTACAAGAAGATTCATGTCTCCCAATGGAATCCTGAGGAGCAGTCATTTAAACATTTCACACAAAATCCAACATGGCCACAACATCAGGTCCTGTCCATTTCACCTTAAATAAAATCTGTCACTATAATATAGTATTAATCATAATAGAATTGTTTTTTAACTCAGATCCAGTTCTGCATTTTGTTTAAAAAACATTTGTTTTTTTTAAATGATGAAAAGTGTGCCAAACATGTTAAGAATGTATGAATAATTTGGGATTATTTGGAATTTGGGAAGTGTATTAATTTTAACTCTGTCTTTGTTCTTGTCACAGAGAGAAACCATAAGAGGTTTGTTTAAAGGAGTGATGAAAATTAAAAGCAACTTAAGTCTGCTTCCATGATATGAGGAATATCTAGAATTATCTGATTAATATCTAAAACCTGTTTAATCCTGAGTAATAATTGTAAAGGGAACAGATTGGAGTCTGTGTGTTAAACCATTAAAGGGAATCTTACTATCAATATTAAGTGAAGAGACTGGCCAGTATGAACTGTATTTTTTACCTTCAGTAGTAAAGATATTGAGGCCATAACATAAACATAAAATGTGAGGTACTGGAGCAAATGTGATTCAGAAAAAAAATATGGCAGAGTAGGAGGTGGGCTTGGAATCCGTCAGGTCCAGGAATGTTTTTACTTTGTATTGGTTTAATCGCCTTCACACGAAAGAGAGGTTCCTTTACACATGACTGTGGGTATTATGGCTGTAGGATCAGGAATAGACTCGGAGGTGGAAGAATTTTAAAATCTGCTCATTCATTGATGAGGAGCTGTGTGTTTTAAGACAAATGTAATAGTTGCAGTGTTTCTGGTTATTTTTGTAGCTTCAGAAAATAGATTTGATTTTTTGTCCTTTTTAGTGGAGGGAGAAAAGAAAAAATCTTTACAAGAACAATAGGCTTTCAGCCATTTTGGCTTGGAAATTCGTCAGACAACAGTTAGAATTGAAATAGCTTGAAACCGAACACTCTACCACGTCACCACTCTCATTAAACAACAGTAATGAGACAGTCTTGCAGCCAAGTTACATTTTGCACACTTTAATACATACATTTTATTTTGCTTATTGTGTATGTTTTAAATATAACTTCTAAAAGGAATTTTGGAACCAACCCGGTCTTTTGATTTCAACCTAGAAGACTCAGCTCTTCTGTGTGCTGTTTGTTTACTTTGGTTCTAATACAGTGCATGTAATTTATCCTGGTGCAGAATCTCTCAGAATATTGACTTTTAATCACTGATAATCAGATTGATTTAATTTCACCTTTCATCTCGTTTTACAGAACTATATCTCTGCCATCAGAAAAAAAAAATATGAAGTATGACTTTGTAACTGGGAGTTAGAAGTGGAAATCAGATGTTTGTGGGGAAATAACACTTTATTCGTTTCATAATACCACTAAGTTATTGCACAAGATACTGTACTAAGTTTTGTGGGAAAGGTCTAAGTTCTTTGATATCCCTGGGGAATTTGGAAAATTAAAAACACCCTAATTTAATTCCCATGGCAACTCTGGGTTGTCACAGATAAGCTGATGTCAATGTAACTTGCATCAGTGCAATTTAGATCTGTGTTGGAGTAAGTGCAGAAAACAGTTTCTATGTATGAGTATGTTATATTGATCTTTAAATAGAAAAGGTGGACACTGAAATGCATTGTAAAGGATCTAATTTCCTTGCATGTATATATTTTATTTTAATATTTTTTATATAAACAGTAGAACTCAATGACCTACTGTACATTGCTAACTGATATGCAAATAAAAGCAAGCACACGGGCTCATTTGCAAATCATAACCAATGATGAAAAAGGCTAATTTGCCAAGTTCAAAGTCTTAATACTCTTGAAAATTAGATGTTTCATCTCAAGAGTCTTTTCTGGTGTGTATAATTTTTTTCTTTTCATCATTTACTGCTACCGGGCCCCATACTGGATATGTGATACCAACCTTAGCAACAGCAGCCAGTTTCAAGACTCCGAGTCCTTTCGCATTCGTCTGTCTGCGTCCCTTCCTGTGCTGGTTCGCAGCCTGAAGTTCTCCTGCTGCAGCTGGTACATAAAAGAGAGCTACAGATGCCATGAGACTGGCAGCAAGCCTTTATGAGGTACAGTGCCCGTGTTAAGGTGTCCCAGTGCTCTTGAACTAAATAAACTAATCCAATACACATTGTATGGGGCATTAAAATCTGGGCATCTGTATCAGGATAAAATGAACATTAATTCATTGTTTACAAATTAGAGTTTACAAGACATACAAGTTAAACAATGCCGATAACTAATCATGGAGTCTAAAGGAGAGAATTGGAGGGTCCATATCTTATTCAAAAACTAATAATTTTTTGCAGACAGCCTGTAGTGCTTCTTACATGTATTTTTATAAACTATAATACAATATGTATAAATGAGGCATCTGCGTCTACCGCAGCCTTTCTAGCACTGAGAATTTATTCATGCGGTATTAAATACAGCATGAGTAGTTACACTTTTCATTTTCCTTTATTGTCTTTGGCATTGTTTTTCTGGTACCAACTTGACACAAGGTGCTAGTAATGTGATTTCATAGACTCTTACATTCTATGTTAAGCTGCTTATCAAGTAAATCTGTACAAATTGCTGTCCTTGTAGTTCATCTGCTTTTACAGATTCACAAACTCTGTCAGTCAGGGGTCATACTTCCATGCAAATTCAAGAAAGAATCCACAAATTTGAATTTATGAAATTTAAAAACACAGTAATACACATAGTATATTGAAATAATCATAGTTTCTACTATGGCATAAAATAGTTCCAGTGAATACAGTCTGGACATTTCTTTAATTGAGAATATGACTTATGATTGGAAGAACTTTGATTTTCTGTCATTTGGTGAATTTCCAGGCTTTTCTGGGTATTTAGTTTGACTGTGTCTGGGGTCCTTACTCAGTTTGAAAATTATTGTGCTCTAACATAACGTGTTTGTAAATGTAAGATTTTGAATTACATTTACAAGCCTGTCTAAGAAGAGCAAATATTTATGCTCGCACATTACGATGCAAACAAATAAATTGCAATGTGTTTGGTAACAAAAATGCATCAACATTAATAAAGGAGGGCTATGATAAGTTAATGTTGGTACAGCACTGTGAGTCTTGTGATGTTCTAATAAACTATACAGTATGCAGCGAAATCTGTCTCGGCAAAGAAAATGCAAAAACCAAGAATTTCTAAAGATCTTATATTGAGAGTCGGTGTGTGATTGGGCCTTCGAAATTTGTTAATATTGGTAAAGTAGTTCTTCCGCACTGTAAATGAAAGTCTCCAGCCAGCACGATGGACTGGAAATACTGTGAGTGCATCAGCTGAGGCTGGGGTGGATCGAAATGCTTTTGTTTTTTTCCCCCAGTTAGAAATACACATATTCTTTATATGATACAATGATCTAAGTTTATATATTAAACTTAGATTAGTTTAGTTTATATATAAGTTTATATATACCAGAGTTGGACAACTGCAGTCCTTTAAGGCAATAGTACTGTTGTGTTTTATATCTTCCTTTGATCTTAATTACCTAAATGAGCAGATTACTTTATAAAACATTGAATCATCCAATTTTTTCAGTTTTAGAGGTTTCTTATTGAAAAAACCTAAAGACTGGAGATGATCAACCCTGAAGTGCAGAAGTACAGTTTTTTTCAGTTTGCTGTGAAGGTAACATCTGCCCCTTTTGCCCCTTTTCATCAACATTATTGAATTTGTTCCATTTTCAGAAACAAATGCATTTTGTGATATAAAGAATTTATTTTGCTTAATTTATTGCTGAAGTCCAGTTCAAAATCTGAGTGACTTATTTCATCCAAAGGGAATGAAAATGCAAAGCCAAAAATTAACAAATACGATAGTAAAAAAAAATCCTGAATATATCAATACTGTATATGTTTACACAAAACATGTTTTACATATCATAGCTACACTCAGTGATAAAATGATTGGAAAAATAATTGTAATGCATTTGTGAACAAATAGACAGATTTGAAGAAATCTGTCTGTGGATGTGTGGGTGTGCGCTTATGTATGGGGGTGGATATGTTTTGTGACACATGGTAAGGGTGAGTTGTGAAGGGCTAGCATGCTTAAAGAAAATGCTTACAAACTACACAGTTATGGGAATATGTTTGGAGGGGAGGCAGTCATTTAGACAAAATATATTATTTAGAAAATTAGATATTTTTTCTTTGTCCTGGGTAGCATTTGTGATGGGAAGTCTGTGGCACGTGTATACAGCAGAATCACAACAGAGAAGAGACCAGTACAAATACATGAACAACTAGGAAATTTCCCAACTTGTATGGCTTTAGTTCTATAAAATGATCAGGCAGACTATAGAAGTACATCTGTGAGCACATCTCATGTTTCAAATGTTTCACATTGAACTTTCCACCCAGACATAGCTAACTTGTATTGCCCTAAAAATCTCTTCATTTCAGTCTTAATATACAGATCCTTGCTGGCAAGCACTTTTGCCCATAAATATGACTAAACAGATGTTAAGTGCTACAAATGGGTTTCCAGCTGTCCTTCAGCCTGCACGAACAGAGCAAATGTGTTGTTTTGTTCCATGTTGCAGACTTAAAAAAAAAAGAATGAAAAAATGTCAGGCCTAAGATGGAGGTCTTCCTCCCAGGATATGACAGGCTGTTGGCCAGAAGATGCTCAGGAAGGCCTGGCAGACTAACAAAGACAGCCCTTGAGCTGCAGGGTGTAGTTTCAGCCTCACATCCCCTTTGGCTGCAGCACAGAGACTGTTGCAGTGTGGCCAGCCAGCAAAATTAGGAAATAAGGACTTTTTTATTTACTCAGGCTGCTGAATCATGGGCATTCCTGTCTACGCAGAGGAAAACGAGGCAGCTCCTCTTTCCACTGTGTCCCAAGAGTGTTGCCTGCTTTCATCTGCGAGTGTTCACACACTTGTATTCCTGTGTCTTATGGAAATGCAAGAGAGGCCTATCAGCGAAGGAGAGATAAGCGTTAGTCAGCTTGAGAGTCTTTAATCCAAAGGATTGGATGGGCATTTAATGGTTGATATAGGCTGTTCGTTCAAGCTTATTTTCAGTTCATACTTGAGTTTTTTTTCCTGTTAAGTGTATGAGCTTCTTCACTTTTCAGAATCGATGCATCGTTGGGGAAATTGGAAATTGTAATAAAGCATCTTTCTTCCCTTTAAATTTAATGCCTCTTATTACTGGACTTTTACAAAACACCCAGGCTACATTTCCAGTTTCATCCGACTATTATCCTTTATTTCTGTATTTCCTTCCTGCCATCATCTGTGCCTTCTTCTACAGACAGACGCTGATCGTGATACTTCAGCATGTCGTAAGTGACAGGAGTGTAGTGACAAAAGCTGTTTTTTTTTAGTATGGTCTTAATTTATATTATATGTATAATACCAGACAAGTTGGTGGTGTGGAAAAACTGATATTTCTTATCATTTTTTGCCTAATTAGTTTAAACGTACTGAAAAATACATTTTGTTTACAAGTGTTGTTGGAATAAAACATTAGTTTGTTCTGAGGCCTTTTCTTTTAAATACATGAAGCATAAGATAATCTGTATATTTGTAGTGCTTAATTGGGCGCCTTTTTTTCTACTAAGAGGATGCACTGACACACACATCCCACTGCAATGTGAAGGGTAACCATTTCTGTTCTGCTAAGGAAATAGGTCCACAAGGGCTGCATTTCTTTTTTTTAAAAGCTGTGGCTGTAATGCAATTGTCTGAAATGGGCATGAAGACAGCTGTGGAATTCAGGTTGTTTTTAGTGCGTTGTGTGGTGGTTGGTGGCCATCTGGCAGTCCAATCGAAGCGCTGTTTTCAACAGTTTCAAGGTACAGGGAAGGACTGGAGTCTCGTCTGTTTCCTGTGGATAAGCCTTGGCCAGATAAGAGCAGCGAAATTCGTTCTACCTGAAAGACAGATCACCATATATTTAGAGGGCTTTGGGCATTCTGTAGGTTGCTGAGTTGTGAAATATTAGTAAAGCTGCTAACGTTCACACAATCTAGAGAGACATAGCACATGCAGACATATCCAAGCATTCCAGGTAAGAGGAAAAAAGTAGTACTTTTTTCTGTTTTAGACTGTGTTTTATTCTGTTATCTGCCTAATAAATCGAGTTTTCCCTCTGTTTTTCCTGTTTCCAGTTGTACAAAACTTGTTTTGTCTCTACACATTTGGAAGGACCAGTTTTATTTAAGTAAGGAAATTCTCAGCCCTGAAGCTTTTGCTGAAGGAAGAAGTGGTGCACAACCTTTTGAACTTGTGCTGAAACTTGAGTTTGGCTCAGAGGTTTATTATGCAGTCTCTATAAACCTTACGTGTCACATAAAACCTGCAGCTCTTAATTAAAAAAAATCACTCCCTATTGCAGTTAACCAAAGGTTGAACTGCATAATTACTTCTTGTCTTTCACTTTTTCTTTCATCATGTGTGTGAGAAAAAGGCAATTAATAATAAATTAAATGAGGTAAAAAGTAGCCTTTTAGGATCTTTTGTCTAAGAGTAGTTCTCACTTTTTAGAGTTTTGAAAATGTTACAGCCCACTGTTTTTGTTTGTTATGTTAAACTCGTTCTGTAGTTTTATTTGATATATTATAATTATTTGCAAACATGATTTACATTTGTCTTTGTTTCTATAAAAGTGCTATAAAAGTTTTTTAACTACGTTTTTTCTTTTATGTCTTTTGTTTTGACCTCAATTTCGGTTGATGTGGAATATAGACTGCTTACACTGTTTTGTGACGTAGGAGCTGGAAAGATAAGGAGATACAGTACTCACTTCATAGATGCCTAAAAACTTGCTCTGGTTTGTTTTGTTAATTTTTAGGTGTGATTCAAATTTGTTATGCATCCTCTTGAACAAATTCTTGACTCATGTGAATAATTTAATTTATCACTGTAGAAAAATTTGAAATAAAGATCAACTTGTCCTGTTGTGGATTACGTCTATGGTATAGGCAGAGCAGTAAGTCATTTTTCAGCAGTGTCTTTGGTATTATAATAAGCAATAATCTAAGGATGAATCCATCATTTATGTCCATAATGCAGTGCCTCTAGTGAATCTGTTGCAGACATTGAGTCAGATTATCCTAAGATGGTAATTCTTCACTATAGAAAGTCTTTTCTGTGTGCTTATTGGTAATGACTTATTTTTGTTAAGTGTATAAAAATGCAGAACTCATAAGGATTTTGACATGACTATTCACTGTTGTGTGATAATGCCTGTCGCAGTACAATTTTTATTGAGGAAAAGATGTTCACAAAAAACGTATAATTCTGAAGAGATATTTCTTAAGTGATGGGAAAAAAAGTCGGCTAAAAGGTCATAACAAAATAGACAAAAACAAATCATACTGGTCACGAGTTTGAAATGGAGAGACATCATCACATTGTGCTTCTCTGTTTTTCACAAGCTTATTGATCCAAGAGCCTCATCAAGTAATTTCTTCAGAGATTCCAATGAAGCAGCACCAACAGAATAGCTTTATAATTAGCAAACACACATTATTCCATAAGGAAATGCATCTTATCTTGGGCTCTGGATCAGTGTTGTTCGCTTTCAGGAGTGCAGATCTCTGCATGGAGGCTGCAATCGTGCATAGACTAAGTTAAATAGTCCTCTGTAAAGTGCAGGCTAGATGTGATGATTAAAAATACATTTTCTAAATGAGAAGTGTAGTAATAAGGTACAGCTATTCTATGGCAAATGCTGCATGAAATGTTTTTGCCTATTAAACAAATTTGGATTATAAATTTATTAGAGTTATTTTTTTGAAACATTTGAACTCCAGTACCAAACCCTTGTCAGAAGACATTTTGCAAAGTAGGGCTTTATTTTACTTTTATGTGATAAAAGTAATACCAACATTTCTGACTTGTTCGCATCCTCGTCTTTTGAATTAATTCATGTAGTTTTTAACATGTTTTTATTAGACGATATTAGATGATATATGGAAGAATTCTTCATATGGAATTAAGGATCAGAATTACATTTGATTTAAAAAACTTTGGAGCGAGCACTAACATTTCATTTTATGGTTCTTTTCCTTTTTTACAACCATAAAGTCCAAACTGTGATCCTCAGCCTCACAGTAAAGTGGTAACGTAAAGGGAACTATGACATTTTGTTCACATTTCATGGTTAGAAACAATCAGCATTGATCAGTGCATTTCAAACTGCAATAAAAGTCAGATTCAATTCAATTCAATTCAGTTAAACTTTATTGTCATTAAACTTACACAGGTGCATAGTATAATGAAAAGTGTTTCTCATTAGTCACTCAGGTGCAGTATATAAATAGGACAGAAGATAAGACAATAGACAGTAACACAATATCAATAACAGTAACATGTAATAACATAACATAAATAACATGTAATCAAGTAATCAAAACTGTGCAAAATTCCGCAAACAGAGAAAATATAACAGGACAAGAACAGTGCAAAGTCATTCTTGCAAGAATTGCAAGGAAACAGTGCAAGGTAAACAGTGCAAGATGCACACAGTAACTTGTAAAACCTCCAATTTACATCACAAAATAGACTAAATTTCCAGGTATGTGCAGCATCATGTTCTGCGATTCAGAATGAGGCAACAAAACTTCCAGTGACCTATGTGGCCCCATAACATTGTAAAGAAGCAGACTTGTGAATACAGCTCTTTTAATCCAATAGAAATATTGCTTTTGAATTTGAGATGTTTTGCTGACAAATACTACTTACTTGTTAACACTGCATGCAGATCATGTTTTAAAATTTCTGCGGTGAAATGTCTGCTGCACAACCTGCATTTATTCACTCATACATCATATCACATCAGTCATTATATGTAATACGACTAGTGACTAGTGAGCTGGAAGGGCCACTTCATGTCACAATTTGTGGGAACTCAAATGCGAGTTTGTGACAACATGGCGACCATACAGCACTTTCAGAGAGTTCCCGATTTTGTGCTTAACTCAGATTTAGTAGATTTTTTTTCTATAACGTCAATGATTTTTATTTTGTTACAGAGATCTGATAAATTGGGACTGCAGTTCTCCTTTAAGACTTGAATGCCAGTAGGATTCTGGAATTTTTTTTCTTTAAAAAAAATCTATTTGGAACAATAGAGAAGGGAAACAGCAAAACAAAAGGCAGATAAGACCCTGGCAAGTTATTGAAATGCATTGGCACTTTTATTCTAATAAGGTCCTGAGACACCAAAGAACACACGTAAGCTGTTAATGAACTCTGATTTTTTAACCTGAAATGCCCCTTGGCTCATGCTGATAAACACTTTTCGGAAAGTAGGATGAAACATTAATACACAACTGCTAAGGTTATAACAATCATCCTTTTTTGTTGCTGTTTCTGTGAGTGTGTGAACGGGAAGACAAAAGAAACGTTTTTGTGTAAACAAAAGAAAACCTACCAAGGAGACCATTGCTTTCTGGGATTTATAATGTTAACATACAGCAAAAAGATTTACCACCTTGATCAGTGTTATATTTTAGCAAACAGTTTTTGCATTTAAAATATTTTGTGGATGACTGTTACTGTCCTGAATGTCCTGAGTTAAACAAATTGTTCCTATGTAGACGTTCATTGTTCATATGTACAGTACATTGAAAATCCAAGTAAAGATTCAATCCAAACTGAGTAGTACGAAACATTCTGTAAGTCAAATTATAAATAGTCAATTATAACACTATTAATTGAGCTGAGTGGCCTCCTTTCATTTGTAACTCCTCATATGTTCTGATGTTTATCTTTAACTCTGTGTCAAAATTTTCATTTTATCGTCATATGTTAATGGCTTCGTAGCTTATGTTTAGTGAAATACCTAAGTTGGAACTACTATGTATCTCAGATATTTAATTCTTTGATTCATCATTTAAATGAAAGCTAAAATTAAAACTGAGAAATTAATTTTTAAAACTGTCAGCTCTAAATTTGTTTTGCAGATTTGCTAATGCTTTAAGAGTGTGACACCGGAAAGTCACGATAGTTTAGCTTTAGCCGGGGACTATCACCTGACAGTGGTAAAAAAAAGTTTGAGCCAGTAAGAAAAACTAAAGAACTGTTTGCTTATTAAGTTCTATTTGATGTTTCTTGACATTTTCTGAAAGAAGTGAACTAATTTACCACACACAGAGCAGCACTCTTAAGGCTCTCTGTGCCATGCAGGTAGAAATTGTCAACGAAGTCTTAGTCTCAGTTGGCTAAGTCATTACATGACCACATACAAGGATAATTTGAGAAAAAGCTTTATTTAAAAAAAAACATTCTTTAAGCGGGATATTGAAATTCAACTGTTTAAAAGCGCTGCTTGATGGATGCATCAGTTTAATGTGTAATGTATTCTCTCCTAAACCGAATATTCTATACGCTAAGTAATAGGCTTTTACTACATTCACATTGCTTTATTTTTTACTTATTTAGTGTAATCCAAGCTGCCAAACTGTTGGGAGTTCAAGAGCAGTGTGGTTTTCCAATGTACTTTCCCTGATGGCAATTACATGTGCAGTTATTTTGTTCCTATTCTAGATGGTGCTGATGTTGAGGATGACCCTTCGTGTTCCTGGCCTGCATCCTCACCTTCGAGCAAAGACCAGACCTCGCCAGCGCCCGGGGACGGCTATGACTTTGGGGAAGAGGAAGGAGGCCCCGGACTACCTTACCCGTGCCAGTTCTGTGACAAGTCCTTCAGCCGCCTCAGCTTCCTAAAGCATCACGAGCAAAGCCACAGCGACAAGCTGCCGTTCAAGTGTACCTACTGCAGCCGCCTGTTCAAACACAAGCGCAGCCGCGACCGGCACATCAAGCTCCACACGGGGGACAAGAAGTACCACTGCAGCGAGTGCGACGCGGCCTTCTCGCGCAGCGACCACCTGAAGATCCACCTGAAAACGCACACCTCCAACAAGCCATACAAATGTGCCATCTGCCGCAGGGGCTTCCTCTCCTCCAGCTCCCTGCACGGCCACATGCAAGTCCATGAGCGGAACAAAGATGGCTCCCAGGCCTTGTCCAGGATGGAGGAGTGGAAACTGAAAGAGACCCAGAAGTGCAGCCAGTGCGAAGAGGGGTTTGATGTCCCCGAGGAGTTGCAGAAACATATCGCAGAGTGCCACCCAGAGTGCTCTCCACCTCAGGAAAGAGCCGCCCTTCAGTGTATTTACTGCCACGAACTTTTTGCTGAGGAGACTGCTCTCTTAAGCCACATTGACCAAGTGCACAACAGAGAGAAGAAGGGCCACACGTGCACCATCTGCTCTGAGCATTTCCACTCAGTGGAAGAGCTCTACAGCCACATGGATGTTCACCAGCAGCCAGAATCTAGTAACCATAGCAACAGTCCCTCCTTAGTGACAGTAGGTTATACCTCTGTCTCTAGTACCACACCAGATTCAAACCTCTCTGTGGATAGCTCCACTATGGTAGAAGTAGGCCCACCGTTGCCAAAAACCCGTGGAAGAAAAAGGGCAGCTCAGCAAGGAGCTGACATTGCTGTGTTGTCCTCTAAACAAGCAAAAATTACTTACAGCTGCATATACTGTAACAAGCAAGTGTTTTCTAGCCTTGCTGTTCTACAGATACACCTTAAGACTATGCACCTGGACAAGCCGGAGCAAGCTCACACCTGTCAGTATTGCTTAGAGGTACTTCCTTCTCTATACAACTTGAACGAGCACCTCAAGCAGGTCCATGAAAACCAAGACCATAGCGCCTTGCTTGGCGGTATGGCAGCTGCAGTTCTCCAATGCAACTTTTGCCCTGAAGCACTTGGTGACCTCAATGCTTTGCAGGAGCACATCCGCTGCTCACATGGCTTCGCCAGCCCAGTTGCCAAAGAGAGCAATGCCTTCTTCTGCCCCCAGTGCTTCATGGGCTTTCTCACAGAGACAACCCTGGAGGAACACATCCGGCAGACACACTGTGACGGGGGGAACACGCGGTTTGATTCGCCCATAGCTGGGACTCCCAAGGATCCCATTGTAGAGGTGTACTCCTGTTCATACTGCACCAATTCCCCCATCTTCAACAGCATCCTGAAACTGAACAAACATATAAAAGAGAATCACAAGAATATCCCCCTTGCGCTTAATTATATCAATAATGGGAAGAAATCAAGCAGAGCCCTGAGCCCATCGTCCCCAGTGAATATGGACCAAGCCTCCCTTAAAATGGGACAGAGTGGTTCCTCATCCCGGTCAGCAAGTGAATTTATTTGCAATCAGTGTGGCGCCAAGTATTCCAGCCTAGATATGTTCCAGACCCATCTGAAAACGCACTTAGACAGTGTCCTGCCGAAGCTGACTTGCCCACAGTGCAACAAAGAATTTCCCAACCAGGAGTCCTTGCTAAAGCACGTGACGATTCACTTCATGATCACTTCCACCTACTACATCTGTGAAAGCTGTGACAAGCAGTTCACATCTGTGGATGACCTTCAGAAGCACTTGCTGGACATGCACACCTTTGTGTTCTTTCGCTGTACACTTTGTCAAGAAGTCTTTGACTCCAAAGTATCCATCCAACTCCACTTAGCTGTAAAGCACAGCAATGAGAAAAAAGTCTATCGCTGCACATCCTGCAACTGGGACTTTCGCCACGAGTCTGATCTGCAGTTGCATGTCAAGCACAACCACCTGGAAAACCAGGGCAAAGTGCACAAGTGCATTTTCTGTGGGGAGTCCTTTGGCACTGAGGTGGAACTGCAGTGTCACATTACTACCCACAGCAAGAAATACAACTGTAAGTTTTGCAGCAAGGCCTTCCATGCCATCATATTACTTGAGAAACATCTGCGTGAAAAGCACTGTGTTTTTGAGGGCAAGGCTCAGAACTGTGGCACGAATGGCTCCGCTGCTGGTGTTGAGCAGGTTCCCAAGGATGACGCAGAGTTGCAGAGCCTTTTGGCCAATAGCCATGAATCTCACAACAGCCATGATGGCAGTGAAGAGGATGTGGACACTTCGGAGCCCATGTACGGGTGTGACATCTGTGGTGCAGCCTACACCATGGATTCCCTGCTCCAGAATCACCAGCTGCGCGACCACAACATCAGACCCGGAGAAAGTGCTCTGGTCAAGAAGAAGGCAGAGATGATCAAGGGAAATTACAAGTGCAATGTCTGCTCTCGGACCTTCTTCTCTGAAGGTGGACTGCGGGAACACATGCAGACCCACCTTGGTCCGGTCAAGCACTACATGTGCCCCATTTGTGGTGAGCGCTTTCCGTCGCTTCTCACGCTCACTGAGCATAAGGTCACGCACAGTAAGAGCCTGGACACGGGCACCTGTCGTATATGCAAGATGCCCCTGCAGAGTGAGGAGGAATTCTTAGAGCACTGCCAAATGCACCCGGACCTGAGGAACTCCCTCACAGGCTTCCGATGTGTGGTCTGCATGCAGACTGTAACATCCACTTTAGAGCTGAAGATTCATGGCACTTTCCACATGCAGAAGACTGGGACAATGTCAAGCAACCATCCTGTTGGGCGCATCCAGCACCCCCAGAAACTGTACAAGTGCGCTTCTTGTCTGAAGGAGTTCCGATCCAAGCAGGACTTGGTCAAGCTAGACATCAACGGCCTCCCTTATGGACTCTGCGCCTTGTGTGTGAGTGGCAGCAAAAGTGCCAGCCCTACTTTGAATGGGAGCAAGCAGCAAGTGTTGGGCGTGGGAGGTCAAGGAGAAACGCTCAGCCCCGGCGACAGCAAGAGCAAGGCCGCCTCCTCGAAGACCCGGTGCTCCAGCTGCAACGTGAAGTTTGAGTCCGAGGCTGAGCTCCAGAACCACACGCTGTCCGTCCACAGAGACCTGGCGGCTGAGAGCAGCGGCAGTCAGCTCAGGACCCCGCAGGCCTCCCCGATGACACGAGTCAGCCCTTCGCAGACTGAAGAGGTATCTCATTGCTCCAAAACATTCTTCTCATAACATTGCAGTTTTTTTCTTCCATTTTTAATATTTTGATATCGGCATTTGTATTATCAGTTATAACTGTCTTAGTTATAACTTAGGGACTAACATTCGGTAGTTGAAAGCAGCAGATTATCATCACTTTTACGGAAGGTTTTCTAGAAATTGCTAGATTTTGAGAAGCATATTCAAAGTTTTTTAAAGCAGAAATAATCATTTGTTGTGGTATAAAAGCATAAATATCTCAGCTTACAAAGTGAGTAACAACACAATTTTGTGTGCTAGTTTTTTTTTATTATTTGGCTTTTGGAATAAAGTTGACAGTACATTTCCAATTTATATTATGTACTGTATTTATTAATTTGTTCTATTTTTCGGCGGTTTTGAATTAGATTAGATTTAGAACTTTAATAAGTAGCTTAAGCTTGTGACTCCAAAGAAAAAAAAGGAAATGTTTCCTTCCTTTTCGCTTCCAATGAGTCGAAAAAATGCTCCACCTTTTTCAGTAAGGTTTACAGAAACCTCTTTGTAATTTAAATACTTAAGATTCGTAAGATAAATATATACCATAATATAATGAAAATATAAAGAGCAATTTTATATCTATATGAGCTCACTATCTATGACCAGGACTGCAAAAGTGAAAAACACGTTAGTTAATAATAAAGTCCCTTCTTAGAAATCAAATGTCTGCTGTAAATTTGCACTTATTTCTCATAAAGCATCATGGAATGCAAGTATACCTGTAACCTGGTTTAAGCCTATAACCTTTTTAAGTAGGTTTTTTTTTCAAACTTAAACAGGGTTTAGAGACTAGCTGGGAAAATAATTTAGGTGATGCGTTGTTTGGTTGGGGGCTTCCCTTTATTACAGTAATGCAGAGCAATAAATAAGCATTTTATTTCACACCCCAAACCCCAGAAGCATTCGTTTAGCCTGTAATGTATTTTATTGTAATGCACAGTCAATTATAAGCAATGTGCTGTAGTGGTGTATATACACAAAGTAGTCTTTTAAAAATGGAAGTGGTCATTTCATTGATGCTGCACATACAGTACATACTGTAACCATTGTGGTAAAAGCTTTTCTATTCAGCATCCAAGTGGAAAGAGGAGTTAAAGAGATAGTTAAATTTGCTACATAGCCATCATTGAAGTATGTTACCACATACAATACATACTTCCAGACTTTATTTAAAAAGTTGCAGGTGATCTTCTCCACGTTGCCTCTTGTGCGTGTATTGTCTGGACTCCTTTGCGCAGTGTGCTTGCAGTGATACTCTTTCAATCACGACTGAAAAGTGTTCAAGTCAACACTTGAACAAGTCAACATCTGGGATTAAGATAATTTATAAAGTGAAGTGTTACAGTGCATAGTTTTTTACAATGCCCTTTGCTTAAATTACAGCTTTATTAAAGTACAGTACCTTTAATATTGTCATAGTGTAATGTTGTATTATACAGTTCAGAAATAATAACGCTACCAGCTTTAAGAACGAACATATTGTGTAAGAGTTCGTTTAGACTCTTGTGTACGTTTTGGCTTATCTATGTTTTTGTGGAACATGACCCTTCTAGAAGCCAGGGGAATATTACTGTGCTCAGTAATATTGAAGCCTGTTGATGAAGGAGAAACTGGGCAAGGATGACTATGTCTGCACTGTGGCGGATGTTTGCAGTAGCTGAGCTTCAGACCCACAGCAGCGACAGAGCTGTGAGCTGGATAGAGACAGAGATTTCCTGGGCGGTGAAGGATGGTGTGGTAGTGGCAGCTGGAGAAAATGCTGAGTAGTACAGTAGTTCTGCTTAATACAAGGCTGCAGAGTAGAGCTTTTACTGTGTTATGTATTAATCTACAGAGCTATGTTCAATTTGGCAGGTACTAAATACGAACAAACTATTTTCTTTATGTGTTGAACTTTCTTTTCATTTTTAACCCACTCAAACATTTAGTTCAGTCTGATAATGAGACGTGTTTGACTTTGCTGTCTCAAGAACTCCAAAAAATCATTAGTTTGCTTTTGTAAGTGTCTTAATGAGCAATATTATGAAAGATCGCAAACATAACACGTGCGATTTCTCCCTTCAGTGCAGGTATGTTTAGCAGTGCCCATGTGTATGGAGAATAAGTGAATGTTGTCTAAAACAAATAAATTACAATGTTTCAAGTAAATGTTAACATTTATCCTTTTAAGGATCAGTACCGTGTATGTCGGATACAACTGAAGTGGGTCCATGTGATCCGGATCAGAGAGGTTTAAATGCGCAGTACTGTTAGCACTTAATAGTAGAGGCTGGGGAAAGCGAGACTCGGGTTTCACACTCCATTCTTGGTGATGTCACAGGGAAGCCTGTTAGTGCTGTGCACTCCCATCCTGAGCTTGCAAGTACAGCTGATCCACCAAGTAGCAGGAGTTCAGAGAACGTTCTGTATGAGGCCAAGTGTCAGTATGTTTCAACAAGATAAGATAGATCACTTTATTAGCCATATACAATTTCTTGCATTAGGCATTTGTCTTTTCTCATACCCCAGCTTGCTCTCCATGAGACACACAGGCACAGAGATGGGGAGAGTGAAGCTTGGGGTCAGAGCGCAGGGTCAGCCATTTATACAGCGCCCCTGGAGCAGTTGGGGTTAAGGGCCTTGCTCAGGGGCCCAACGGAGTAGGATTCCTCTGCCGGCCACGGGAAACGAATCGGCAGCCTTCCAGCTACAGGAACAGATCCTTAGCCACAGTTCCATAGCTCTGCCCCAAAGACCTCCAGGGCATACTGTATTGGCTTTTAAGTCAAAGAATGTGCCCCTTCTTTATTTTTTTTGAAAATGCAGAGAAGCCTGCTGTCAAAATAAATAACTCTGCTAATCTACATCCATCCATTTTTAGTAACCCCTTTACCTCAAAAGGGTTGTGGAGAGTGGGAGTGTAACCTGGTGGGTACAGGGCACGGGGGGCTGTACCTGGACAGACTGCCAGCCCATGGCAGGCTCCCATCACACATGAACACGAGGGCAGTTACAGTACAAAGAGGAAACATTCGCTAGTTAGTTTTTAATCCGAGGATCTCATCCAACTGTTTCTTGAAAGAAGCCCGGGTATCATATCCAACAACATGGCTGGATAAAGAAGAACCTCATGCTTAAGGAGGGCAAATTAAATGCACCGATTAACCTCGATGGCATGTCTTTGGACTCTCTGAGGAGAAAACCAATGAAAACACTGTGCGAAAGTAAATTCCACACAAATCCCAGATTCGATCCGCTATCCACTGTGCCACCCATTTTTCATAAATACATATATTTTAAAAATGCACTTAATGTATTGTGAAAAACCAAATCAATGATTGGATGGATGTTGAAGTATTGTATAATGTTCCCTACAGGTGCTCATCTCGATAGTACTAGATAATTATTGCTACAGTAGTGACTTTTTTCAAAGGAAAAGAGTCACATCATACCTGTTTCTGAGGGGGCATCTCACTGAAAAGTCCTTTACCTTAAAGGTTAAAGAAAGTATCAAAATGGAGCATTTTGTTTCAAGACAAAATTATATGCTCTTCTTGATTCTGATTAGGAATGAATAGACAATTTATTCAAACAGCCAAAGCATAACTGTGGCTAGACAAATAACTGGTAGAACTCAGTAGCCTAGTATGTAGACCAGGGACCCATCCTTTAGATGAGATGTTAAATCAAGTAGTATTTACGACTTGGTGAATAAAAACTCTGTTCTCAAAAGTAGGGACCAATCAAAGTAGGGACTGGCTAAGTTCCACTTTGGAGTTACACAGCTTGGCGTCCCTAATGTTCCCCCTTGTGAGGCAGTTACTCACTTTGCCACCTCAGCTGGAGTGTATGGGCTGCTGGTGCATAATGGCTGCGGTATCACCCCTGTGACTCTGATGCACTTCAGAGTGGGATCAAGTGGGTCCACTCGTATTTGTGAAGTGTTCTGGGATCCTTCAAGGTGAAAAGCCCTATATCAACTAAATAGATTACTGTGCTTACGAACATAAATACATGTAAAATTAACAGTGTAGAGAATACAGACATTAAGAAAGTGTGTGTAAGGAAAAATACTGGCTATCCAGTGTTGTCAACATAACACCCTTTCATTTGTATATACAACTCAGTCACAAATGCACAGAAAAAAAACATGAATACTGTGCAATATTAAACATACAATTAGTAGCTGTAGTAGTACATAGCCTGCTTCACTAATTTTAAATGTCTTGCTAAAGAGTTTTTTAAAAAACAGCTTACAGTTTTTAATTGAAGCTATATGCATCTTAAAGGAGCCCAGTTTATTTGTTCAGTTATACTTTTGTTAGTTTAGTGAGGTTTGCATTGTTCAGATTGCATCTCAGCTGAGAATGCACAGCTCCAGGCTCTGAAAAAACATCACACGAATTGCAGGGCACAGCTAGACACTATTCAGGCAGAAGAAGAGGGAAATGGTCCCTTGTTGAAAAAAGAAATGTTGGTCTCAGAGGCACTTCCAAAACAGCAGCACGATATCCTCCCATTTCTTTCACAGTGTCATCCGTATGGCCAGGTAAGGAAGCCAGCAGCAAGGCATTTGTGTCCGGTAGGTCAAAAAGGTCTAGATTCAAATGCCTTGCAGCAGATTTCTACCACTGCCAGACGGAGTGCTATCTAATGTAAAATCTTGTTCAATTTTCTGCACTGAAAACTCCAGAGAGTTTGCATTTTAATTACTTGCGGGTACAGGCTGTAGCCGGTTAGGAAGCTGCCGAACACTGCTTGAAACATAACAGAATTTTGCTTGCTAATAGTTACCAACAATATAACCAATGTTGTTCTGCAATGTTAGTGTTTTTCATAATATCACTACACAGTATGTCGATATATTTCACACCCAGATCTCTTTGAGTTTTTGACATGCTTTTTCATTCTTGCAATAGAATCAGTGCCCTACTAATGAGAACCTCAACTTTCTAAAGACTCCTGTCATGAAGCAGTTGTCATTTGTTTAAACAACAAGAGAACAATGGGAACACCTTTGCCACTACTAGTTTAGGTTAACCTGCGCTATACAATACTGTACATTGCTTGTTGTGCTAGTTGTAAATGATTGTGTCATTGCTGTTTGTGCTGATTGTGAATGATGTCTAACTGTTGCTTAATAATCACTTACAGTTATCTAATTATTAAAATGCAAACACAAAGCCTGTTTTTTTACTGAAGATGATGATGAATATAAATGATAATACTGAAAAACATGTTTTTGTGTGCTTTTGTTTTTCCCAAACTAGAAGAAGACATACCAGTGCATAAAGTGTCAGATGATTTTCTACAGCGAATGGGACATTCAGGTGCATGTTGCGAATCACATGCTTGGTAAGATTTGTACATTTTATATATTGGGGGAGAGATGCTTGATTTGCTTGTCTGTGGACAAAGATTTTATGTGTTGTTGTATAATTCCAACACTGCACAACTTGCATTCCTTGTCTTTTGCTGGTGGCTCTGTAATTTTGTGGTTGATTCTAGCGTGTACATACAACATGCTACAACAATAATACTTTGTAGTCACATCCTCTTGCAGTTTGTTTTATTCTGACTAAGAAGTGACTGCATGTTCTGACAGAAGAAGACACTTTTTTGATGCATCTTTATACAGATTTTAGGCATAAAGTATTAGTCTAACTGTAGTACCCAATAACCACAGTCTGCTTTTAAATTGTATTTCAGATTTCCATTTCTCTGCACAGTTCACTATTGTGAATTACATATGCATAAGAAAAAAAATACTCAACACAGCCTACTGCATTATACTGCTACCCTACTTACAAAACTAATGCTCCCTGAATCTCGGATTTTCCTACATGTATAAGAAACTATCGTAATTGTAATTGTGTAATGCCCAGTTTTTGCTTAACCTTCTGCTGAGTGTAGCTGACGTGAATGTGTTAGTCATAGATAAGGCCTATAGCAGTCTGCTGTAATCCATATCCTCACAACGTCTCCAGATAGTGGTGTGCTGTGACTTTTTCACTGAGATATGCAATTACTGCATACAGTAAGAACAATGAGTTACGTGCTATAAAATATTAAGAATTTGCTTGCAGCAGTTCTGTTGTCCATTTTATACAGGAACCCCACTGTAACTAAACTAGAAATTGGGCTAGGGGAGCAGAGAACTTCTCAATTGACATTGGGGCTAAACCTGACAAGCACTCGCCAGCCTTTGAGTTTCCTGTGAGTGTTTTCATTTGCTTCAAAACCGAAACAGATCTTTTGACTGTTGTCTTCGAGTGGGGGATTGTGGTCATCGATGCTGTTAGTTCAACTTCAGAGGAGTAATTCTGTAAGCCAGTTATGCTTTTACATGACCTTACACTAAAAAGCATCGCCAAACATCATTTCCTTATTAATTTGTGGCCAATCTGTTATGATTTCTTTCTTAATCACACCATCTCCTTTACTAAGATGGATGCGGCAACGTTTTTTTAAGTAAACTTTCCATTTTTATCTTCCGTAAAAATTTCATGCACGACTAACTCTTGTTTCTGCTTCCTGTTTCCTGCTGCTCTTAATGCTGCTCTTTCCAGCCGATTCACTGCGCCAGTCGCGCCACCAGCCAGAGCGCAACACAGGCGCATGGTGTACTGTTGCCCAGGCAACCAAATGCAACTACGGGTGTTACACAGAGGGCATTCAGCAATGACACAGCCGTTATTATTTTTTCACCCCAGGAAACGACAGTATTACAGAACTGATATAGTCGTGAAAAATATTACTTCAGTAATTCTAGTATTTTCTTTATTTCTGCATGAGAGTTAAAGATGCAGGCAATGCGTACTTTGAACAGATAGACGGCACACTGCTGGTTCCAGCATATTAGCTTCAGCTAAACAGGTTTTCTACTGGTCCTGTTCCTGTTTCCCACAACACAAACTCAGAGGGCCGAGGAGTCGGTCAGGAAGAGGAAGACAAAGCCATTTCAGTTTTGGTTATCAAATGAAGTCATCATCCAGCCATCAAAAAATGATGATGATAATAATAATAATAATAATAATAATAATAATAATAATAATAATAATAATAATGCCTAACAGTAGGTGTTAAAAAAGAACAAAAACAGATTAAAAATAAGATTAGCAAATTACAGAATAGCATTAATGAAACATGAGGCAGAAGATCCGTGGTCATTAGGAAATGGAGCAGACACAGCCACTGATTAAATAAAAGCCTTTCTGAAAAGAAAAGTTTTAAGTCTAGAATTAAGTGCACTCAGGGTAGGTGACTCTCTGATACCCTTGGAGGTAGAATTCCAGAGCTCCAGAGTGCAGCAAGAGAAGGCCCTCTCACTCATAGAGTGTAAAAGAGCTTTAGGGACATACAGTCAGACAAAGACTTTGAGGTGCTGAGTAGAAATATAATAAGCCAGACAGGTACTGAGGTGCCAAGCCACGTAGAGCCTTACAGGTGAGCGTGAGGATTTTGAAGATTGCTCGAAATATGATAGGAAGCCAGTGTAAAGACTCCAAAAAGGGTGTAATTTGATCATTTGCATGTGACGAGATCAGGATTCTGACTGCCAGATATCGGATTTTCAGTGCCAGTAGGATGTTGCAGTAATCAATTCTAGAAATGACAAATGTGTTGACCAGCTTTCCTACTGCAGTCAAATACGACTTAGGACATAGTCTGGCAAAATTTCCGAGATAGGAGAATTATGTTTTTACAGTATTCAGTATAAGGGTCAAAAGTCGAGCCAGGATCAAATACCACCCATAAACTCTTCACTTGTGGTTGAAATTCAAGCACAGCTCCATCCACAGGTAAGATTACTGCATTGGCTTTGCACAGGTGAAGGGAAGTTCTCAGCAGCATGGCCTCAGCTTTGTTACAGTCTGAGTGAAGGAAATTTTTAGTCATCCAGGATTTTATAGCAGAGATGCAAATAGAAATGCAGAAACAGCAACTTTAGTTAAAATGAAATAGGTGTTTAAAACACTGTTCTACCTATACATATACATTAAAAAGTGACCATATTGCACTAATTTTACCATTTCAAACTTTAATAAATAATAAGCAACAAATTATTGTATTGGTTAATTGTAAAACTAGATTCATGACTACAAGAAATGCAGTTGTATTTTTCTTTTTGCTTTACTGGGCTAAGTGTTCTAATGTACAATATTTTTGTAAAGAGAAATACCTGCAACATATACAAGGTTCTGCTGAATATTCCTTTATTAGTTTCAGTCTTATCCATTGTTTATACACTGTTCTGTAAACATGTCCCATTGTGAATTCAATAGTGCAGTAAAATTATACTGAAAATATTAATCATTATTTTTTATTTAATTTATTTTGTGATTAATAGGCAATATTTTACATTAGTATCAGAATATTTTGTCCTATTTTTATTGAAGTGCTGGTAATCCACACACTCAGTTGTTTGTTCCAGAATAGAGCATTGCAACAGTGCTAAACTGCATATGTTTATCTCAAAATGCAGAATGTCCCCTCTTCATTATTTATTATTATTACACCACAAAACTAAATACTAGGTGTTCCTGTCTGTAAGGACACATTACAGATTGTGGTGAAATTTCTATGTCATGAGATGTGGCCAACATTTTGTTTAACATCAGTCGCAAAAAAAAAGATGAAATTCACTTGAAATTCACTTTTTATGTTTTTACAATGCTACTAAATGTAAAGGAGGATTTTTTTTTGTAATGTCTTCGATTCTGGAAATCTATGTGTAAACAGGAGAAAGTCTTCTGTGCTTGTCATGTTCTCCTGGCATCATGTAGCCTAAGCTTTAGTCTGTCTGGTTAGAAATGCCTCTTAATGTATCGTAAAAAAAAAATGTTTTTTCCCCAAAATAAGCATCAGATATTTGAAACACAGCTTGAGGTCTAAGCCAAGATTGTGGAGCAATTTTTCCCACTAAAATGTCAAACCCTACAAACCATCAGCACAGAAATAATGAATAAAAAAAAATCCCTTTATTGCTTCACCTAAGTGTGTGGAAAAACAACAATATTTCGAATCAATATCATAATCATCATTAATAATAATAATAATAATAATAATAATAATAATAATAATAATAATAATAATAACAACATGGGGTTTATAGTAAACATTATGAAGCATTTAGTTTTCTAAAACATTATTAAATTACAAGCATCAGCACTTTACAGAAATTGCCCAAGGAAAGTAAATGAATAAGCTCACATACAGCACAAAGTATACAGTATATGGTTAGCAAGGCAGAAGTAATCGGCAATAAACGTAATGGCTGGGAACCGCAAACTGATATTGACAGACTACAATAGCTTCATTCCGGTAATACTGCATGGTTGATGTTGGTGTTTGATTGAAGTCTAAAGAAAATTATTTATTTAAGACTTTTTATGAGCTATTACAATTTTTTTTTTGAAGAGTGGGCTGAAATATGTTACATTTACAGTTTTTTTATTGGTAGTTTTCCTTGATTTGAGTGTGTCAGAACTGAAAAGTTCTTGCTTGGTGATAGGTAAATAGTAATTTACCTTTACATACAATCTTAGAAGATCCAGTAATTACATATTATTGAGCACATGATAAACATACTATATAGTTTGTGCAAAAGCTTAAATACTAATTAGACCACAGTGGATCCGTAAGCTATTATATAAAATTAAGAATTACAATTAACCTTTTATGGTATAAGCAAACAAATAAAGCCTAGTCTCTAAATATTTCTTATCAGTGTGATTATAGTTTACATAATAACCAGTTGTTTTGTTACAACAGTGACAGTAGTGCATAAATTATTTAAGTGCAAAACATCATTCATAGATATTACTTCAGTTCTTCAAGGGATTAAATAAAATTCTAAGAGGAAAATTGTTTATCTCATAAACATAAAACAGGTGTCCCTAATCTGATGGACTCAAACATTTTCCAAAGTGGTTTCAAAACATACAAGGGTTGTTTAACAAAAGTATCAAGCGATTTTTATAACTTTATTCTTGGAAGCCTTTAGAAATCACAATTTTAAGAAGATAAGAAAGTTTGGAAAAATAAAAGGGAGCCATTTGGCCCATGTAGCTAAAAAGAGTTATTCAGAAGCAGACTTTAAGTAAATTTATGTACTCATTTTGCTCATGCTTTTTGGAGTGGTTGACTGCACAGAAGGCTAATTAAAGTTAAGTCTTTCACACATTTGTCCTGCACTGCTCTGAGTTTAAATTTGTCTTCTGTCACAAGTGAGATAAATTGTGGGTCTCAGTTAATCCCTCAGTGAATATGAACACACAATGCAATACCGAAAGCAAAATGAATGTATCTTACTTTGGGATGCTGATGAATGAATGGAAAACTGCAGCTGAGGGCTGTGTGTGTGTGTTGACTAGTTAGAGCATCTGCAGCAATTGATAGAAACAATTCATAAAGTACCAAAAAAATGTATTGTTTGATTTTAAGAATGCTTTAAAAAAGTTTCTTAGAAAGTATTAACTATTAAATTGTAATCAGTAGTCATTTAATAATACGTGCACT
The DNA here is from genome assembly GCF_059453375.1 of Lepisosteus platostomus. Lineage (NCBI taxonomy): Eukaryota > Metazoa > Chordata > Actinopteri > Semionotiformes > Lepisosteidae > Lepisosteus > Lepisosteus platostomus. The sequence goes on along the minus strand of NC_142618.1, from coordinate 652,864 downwards.
TGAAAAAGGATCAGTTAATGCTCAGAATACAGAAAGTACTGCTAAATGGTAGATACTAAAATCGGAGTGAATTAATTAGTGGAGTACCACAGGGATCTCTACTAGGGCCACTGCTTAATTTATATCAATGACATAGGTTCTGGTATAGTTAATACACTAGGGAAGTTGGCAGGAGATATGAAACTAAGAGAATTAGCAAACACTGCATGGAAAAAGCATTGATATAAACATAAAATATAAAATGTGAAATGCAGCGCTTCGGCTAGGCTATTTATGAAAAAGATGTAGGTGTTTGATTTCACCAATTTATATCTTTCAATGAAACTTAAAAAGTGTAGAATTTAAAGCAAGGGGTGTTATGTGAAAACACATTGTAGAAGACTGTGAAGGTACCAGTTTCAAACCAGTGGACATCTTCACAACTGGCAGTGAAACACAAGCAAGAGGAGAAAACTGAAAAATAAGAGAAAATGCAGTGAAGACTAAGGGGGCGCTTTTTTTTAAATCAAAACTGTAGCGGGAGTATGGAACAAGCTCTCTAGAAATGTTTGGAATTCTTATTAAGTATTGCAAAACAGAAAATCGGCAGAAGTAACTACTGGAAAAAGGCGTGGAGTTAGGTGGGCCAGGAGCTCTGCTTTCATTTGTTACTGCAGCTGTTGCTGCCATTCAGCCCATTGGGCAGCGGGAAGCTGATTGAGGAAAAGACCTAGGAATTAATTTCCCAGGAAATAATGGGATCAACTTCTCACAAAGCACTTTGAATTGTAAACATATTTTTAGGGAAATACTGTACAGTATGATTATTTATGTATTCATGCTTATTTAATACATTATTCAATGCTGTTCTGGCATTTCAAATTCAGCTAGTTTTAATTTATTCCTTTAAACTATGCGTTTTTAAAATATTAAATACGGCATTTATTTTTTCTCATGTTTTAATTAATTTGACTCATCTTATTGCACGATTGATAAACCTTTTTAATTTCATCTCAATGCCTTTTGTTACAGGTTCCATAAAAAAGTCCATTGCTTTAAATGTGATTGCCTCTTTTAATCTCTTTTGCATAGACTATACCTTAACATATGCTGTATGTAAATATATGTATGTATATCATGTTTAAAAGTATCTTCAGTTTTAAAATACCATAAACTAAAAATAATTATTTTGAAACAGTATTTAAAAAGAATCATTGTTTCAAATTAAAATTTTGGTTATGATTTTGTTATTTCTTTTCCTTGCAACATATAGACTTTTGTGTCGTTTTCTACTTTAGATTAAGTCTTCTGTGATACTAGCAATGTCCTTGACCTTAAGTCCTTTCATTACAATAACACACTATCATTCATTAAATATTATTATTATTATTATTATTATTATTATTATTATTATTATTATTATTATTATTATTATTCAAGAATTCATGTACACTTTTAAAATGAATATTATAGTTTATTGAATTCCACTTAGACAATTCACTAATTGAAATTATACAATTTCCAGATTCCTCAATTTCATTTCTCTTTCTCTGATTTCTCAATAGCAACACCACCACAGAACTTCAGAAAGGAACTTTTCATATCAAATCACACAAAAGGTACTTTTTGTATTTTGGTGTTTTTAATGTAATTTAGCAATGTAGCAAAGCAAGGACCACTTGATATCCTTCCATCTAATTAAATACATTGCATCTTAATCACAGTTCATTTTTCACTACTCGTCAGTGCTGTCCTTATTGAAATATTGACTAAATAATTTTGTTCTGTCTATAGTATTATTTTAAGTACTGTTTTATTGGTACTGTCTGGTAGCTTTGTACAGGTATCTCTTTGAAGGACCTGCAAATCTTGTTTGACTTTATATTTTAAGGCAAAAGTAATTGTATAAATGGGGCATTGAAAAAGGCTTGTTCTTCTATAAAATATCATTAAGTTGGCTATATGTTTAATACCTGATGCAAGGTCAGTGTGACCCCTGGATATTAGCAAGCGTTATCCAAGAAATAGACCAGAGTACAGTTAATGCAGTTAATTTTTGGCAGCTAAACATGTCTGTATTTTTTTCATATATTGTTTTAGGTTTCCTCTTACAACTCCATGTTAAGTTTTACTTGACTTCATCTTTAGCTTTACACAGGGACAGATATACTGATATAATAGACTGCTTTTTGTCATATTGGCCTCTTAAATATTGGCTTTATTTTGTGCAAATTAATTATACGACATTTTTTTCTTCTGATTTAAATTACAATTTAACCAGAACAGACCATTTTACCTTTGAGACTTACACGGATTGTAATTGTTTAGTTTTCTTTGCGTTCCTAACAATTCCTGAAAACATTAAAATATTGCATTTACACAATTACCAGCAGGTTTTCTTTTTTTTCATTCTGCTTGGCATTTCACTGGATTATACCATTCTCCGCACCCATCTTCTCACTGGCAGGAGCTGAGGGACTAAAAATCAAAGTCTAGTCCCAGTGGCAATTTTATTTTTAATCAACTAGGAATTACCTGCCTTTTAGATATGCATCAGACCCAGCTGGGGATTAAAATCTGAGGATCACTCATTCCAAAATCACAGCCCATCAGAACAGCTATTTGTCTGGTCAGACGGAGGATGAGTACCGGGTAATTAAGATGACAGAAATGTCACCTTTCCTGTTCATTTGTCACTATTGGATTCTCTTGCTATAGAAGTTCATTTAAATAAAATCTTGTCAACTTCTGTACATTTCTGAGCTTGTTTTCCTTTTTCTGTTGTATCTGGTCTGTACTTTGTGATTTGTTTACTGTCAGCTGTGAAATATGTAGGAGAATCACTATCAGGCCATCATCAGTGGATTATCAGCAACATATGAGGAGCTTGGAATGCCTTAATTATTTCTAATTGTAGCCGATCAGTCCCAAAATGGAGAATGTGCCTCTCTGTACTGCACTGGCTGCAGCTCTCAATTAAGCTTGCAGTTTTTTGTGAGACAGTTGTTAGTGGCAGTTTGAAACACACTTGCTCCTTTTGGGATTTAGTCGCAAGTTCCACTGCCAGCTCTGTGGTGATAGAAATGTCTATCTGAGTAAAGTAGGTAATTAAAGGATGGTGATCATTGGTCAAGAACTATCACAGTGGGGAAAATAAAAGTTTCAGGATCCATACAAACGGCAGAGATGTAATTGTAGGCAAATTGTCATTATTGAAAATGCACACTCTAATTGAAATCTAGATATGTTTTAAGCGGTTCCCTGTGTGGATGAGGAGAATAAACCCACTGCAGTTGTGTTTGATAACTTCATACAGTTCTGTTCACGTTGTAGTATTTTGAAGTGTTTTGGGTTCCAGGTTTAAATTAATCTAGTTTCTGTGAATGCAGGGGAGTAGTGGTACTATTGCTGCTTAAAACTGAGCTTATGCCTTTTTATATTTCAGTTTTATCACATACTCATCGACCCCACTGTGGAATATCCATCATACTGTAACTATATTGTTTCCACAGTCATCACATTCCTAGTGTTTCAGTCTGGATGAAAAGAAAGAAAGCTGCCAAGAACTTATATTGTTATTATTGTGAAGAATTCATTATGCCTATTATATATATTGTAACGCAACGGGGGCTCAGGCGGGCGCCCTTGCCGCATCTGGTCGGCCCCATCCCGACTGGAGGCTCGAACCCGGGACTTCCGCGTCTCTCTGCAGCGACCTAGCCCCGTGAGCCAAAGAGAGATCTCTCTACAGCCCATTAGCTGTGGTCCTGCTATCACAGGGAAGGGCGGTGACGTCACCCGCTCTGGTACGCCGGCTCTTACACACACTGCTTGTCGGCCGTAAGCGTTACACTCTCCCCCGCTTAAATCGCCGTCCCCGGCGAAGGGCTATCCCGCCCCGCTTCTGACACCAATGTAACGCAACGGGGGCTCAGGCGGGCGCCCTTGCCGCATCTGGTCGGCCCCATCCCGACTGGAGGCTCGAACCCGGGACTCCCGCGTCTCTCTGCAGCGACCTAGCCCCGTGAGCCAAAGAGAGATCTCTCTTTGGCTCACGGGGCTAGGTCGCTGCAGAGAGACGCGGAAGTCCCGGGTTCGAGCCCCGGACGGTGCAGGGGCCGACCTAATGCGGCAAGGGCGCCCGCCTGAGCCCCCGTTGCGTTACATTGGTGTCAGAAGCGGGGCGGGATAGCCCTTCGCCGGGGACGGCGATTTAAGCGGGGGAGAGTGTAACGCTTACGGCCGACAAGCACTGTGTGTAAGAGCCGGCGTACCAGAGCGGGTGACGTCACCGCCCTTCCCTGTGATAGCAGGACTACAGCTACTGGGCTGTAGAGAGATCTCTCTTTGGCTCACGGGGCTAGGTCGCTGCAGAGAGACGCGGAAGTCCCGGGTTCGAGCCCCGGACGGTGCAGGGGCCGACCTAATGCGGCAAGGGCGCCCGCCTGAGCCCCCGTTGCGTTACAATATATATATGAATGTACATATGCATCTGTCTTTCTGTTTTAGCTGACTGTGCCCATCCATTCATCCATCTGTCATGTCTGTCCTCAACAATCCAAAGATACTGTACATGTATATAGATAGATGTCTTATCTTGTTTCGTTAAATGTTGGAGCTCTTCATCTGCAGAAGTACCACAGGTCACCTTTACTCTTCAGCAATTTACATGACTTAAAGGAATGTGAAAACTGGTGCATTTTTAAATCCAGCTGCACATTTGCTGTTTTCTGTGAGAAACAGACATTTTATGGCCACATATTTTGCAAAGTACTTTGAAATGTGTTGAAGGAAAGGAAATGTCATGTTTATAAACGCCACAGTAAGCATTACTGATGTGAATCCCGCCATTCTGATTTAGCTAGTAAAAGATTCAGGGCTGATGAAAAATCCAGTAGACATTGGCATCATTGTGCTGCAGAAGAACATGGAGATGCACTTTCAAGAGCATTACAGTGGAGCTGTCAAGAGCACAGAATTTCCTACTCCCAGACTTCTACATTGTGGATTATTTTTATGTGTGTGTATGTGGTTTGTGTTATTTATAAAGAAAATAGTGTTGCAACTTTGATAAGGACAGTAGGCGGATTCCTTCGTGAAAGATGAAGATTGAATCGACTTGCAGTAAAGCATCTCGAACATGCTTCAAAACCTAGATATGAAAAGGGACCAGTTCTCAAATTTGAGAGGAAACACTTGTATTTTCATGATAAAAATGTTAATGGAGATTTTGTTTTTCATTTTAATTTGACCTGAGATTCAAATTTCTTCAAAACTGTTTTGCAGCGTATTTAGAATTTCAAAGTAGCTTTTGGGGGACAGGAAAAAAAATGTTACTTAGTGATAAAATTTACCTTCAAATGCAAACCAGTGAGTTGTTACCCTGTGTGCACTTGAAGAGTGATTGAGGGGAAAAATTAATCATAAGCCTGAGATTGCACCATGCCTATGATCAAGAATGTGTTAAATATGGGCTGAACTCTAATTACTGCAAAATCAATTTGGATAAAACTGTTCTCATTTGGAAACCCTCTAAATACTTTCTTCATTAAAAGGGACACTTTCTCTTTTAATGGCCATCTGTACAGGAGAGGCGAGATCTGGGCCAGGTCATCTCTCCTCAGCTGTCGTGATATTAACGTAGGTAATGGAGCAAGTGTTCCATTCTTATGGGTGTTGTTTTCATTGATGCCCTGCTTGCGGTATTGATTCACACTGATAATTCTATTTATACTGAGATGACTCAGTCCAAACAAAGTGTGCAGAATAACAAACACCAATGCATTTAACATCAGTCTGATCTTGGCTCGTTGTAATATAATTTTGTCAGTAAGCAGCTTTACTTTTTTTTTTGGACGCTGCTCATAAAGCTGTGTGCTTCGTGAGTTTGTGCGTTTGCCAGGACATTTTAATATATCGACATGATGCTAGGATGAAATCTGACTAGAGTAAAATCAAAATATACTCTGTGTAGGTGTTAAGCGTTACATGATAATCAGATAACTTAAGTGAGTGAGCCGAGAGAGAGAGGGTATAGCTGTGAGATCAGGGAACAGACTGCCAAGCCTGCAAGGAGCTTCACATATCTCAAGATGGAGCCTATAGCCTACTAGGGCCCAGTTGGAAAAGCACACATTTGCTGTACAGCTGGTGGCTCTGTATGGGGACTTAGTATGATACTCTTCTGAAAAAAAAAGCAATACAGCTACTAACCAAGGAGCAATTTAATAGCAGGCTCAAAGACAGCTGGTCACTCTTTGTTTTTAGTTTTCTGGCATGGAATAGTTTTAGAACTGTGGGTATCACATTTTGCTTTATAGCCAGTGGGATTTTAGAATCATTAGTTGCTTTGATAACTGTCAAAGTCTGTCATTTATTGCGTTATTTATTTATAACTTGTACATTTAGTTTTTCCACTTTCTAAATCTATAGCCATTTTAGCATTATTGTGCCCAGTTTTTGCCCACTGCAAACCAGAATTTTAAATTATTAACAGTCACTTCTGTTTGACGTTTACAAGTTTCAGTGCAGAAATGTATTTTGTGCATTTTGTGACATTTTTATGTACCCACAAAATTACACTTTGATTAATCTTAGGTTAGAAAAGAGGAGAAAACAGTTCTCTTGGGTGTAGAGATTCCTGAGCACTAGACTTCACCACGGAACCTATCTTTACCGGAGTCGGACATGACGAAACGCAGCCTTCGCTGCTTCATGCAAGTTCTCTGCCTGGTTTCAGGTCACAGTAAGTGAAAACGGAGCTAGTGAGAAATGAATTCAGAGCCGCTAGGGCATGGTCCTGCTGTCTTTTTTACCTTCAGGTGCCACTAGCCGTGAAGCTGGCCTCTGAATGTGACCTAGAAAACCAAGGAAGGTGGGGCTGAAAACCAGTCCTTTCATATTAACAGGAATCTACTCACCGAAATGTGTATCCAAGGTATACTAAGACATACAGTATGTATATATTTGTAGTTCTGCATCTGCAGGTTGCTAAAATAAAAGGTTGTTAACACATGTTCGTTTTATCATTTCATTTTCATGTTTTCTGAAAGAGCATCTTTAGATTCTGACATGGTTTAATGTAAAGACCGGACAAGATAGCTATGTTAGTCATTCTTCCTGGCACCTTCTTTTTAAACAAAAAGACGTGGGATCAATTCTTAGTCTCTGCTCGTGTTATCAGTGTGAATAAATAAAACGTTTTTTAAATATTCTGTGACACATTTATATTAATGTTGAAGGGTTAAGATTGTATATATGCATAAATCAAGGCAGAACTGTGTTGAAAGTGCTTTTGGAAAGCTGTGCATTCAGCAATTAAATTTGTCAGAACTGTTTTTTATGTACTCGCAGAAAACTGCTTTACAGCGAGACATGTCAGTATTGAAATGTGCATTTTATTTTGTAATAAATTTGGTGATTTAGCCTATTTTAATTACCGCACATTATTTCAGTATGTGTGCATCCCAAATCAAATTTATCAAGTTTGTTCTATGGAAAGCTGAAAGTAAACAAAGGCAGCAAAAATCACTGGAAAGTTATCAAGCTTCAGCTTGCCTGTTGGGAGAGACTACTGGGAATTTAGAGGGAAGGAATATGAAATAAAAATAATATATATTTCATAAAAATAAAAAAACAATGAATACATCAGTGTGCTCCGGTGGAATAACAGATTCACTCCCATGCGTGAGTGTAAGACCTTAATAAGTTATGGATTACACACTGGAGGTAATAAATGTTTTACTCTATAACCAATTATATACTGTATTGTTCATTCTTTTCTCTGCCTCTTCTTTTCCTATCTGTGTGTATATATCCACATTGAAGCACTGACAGAAAAACACTGTTTTAAAAATGCATTTTTTTCAGGAGAGCCACTGTATATTTTAATTTTTAATTATCATAAGATGTTAGCTTTTTCTTAGTTTTGTTATATATATTGTCAGTCTAACATTTTGATTCATTTTAGTAGGTTAGATCTAAAGAAGTACAGTACAAGGTTTTTTTATTATCTAAAAAATTATTTTAACAGAAAATTACACCTTCACATTTTCACATATCGGAATTAATGTAGGCAATTGCTAAACCATTTTGAATTAGTCATAGAATAATCCTAAAAGTGTAAATGTTTAAAAATATTCTTTGAAATAATCAATGCAAGCCTTGATACACACGATCTTTTCATTCTTTTTCGTAATTACATTCTCTTACAGTAGACCTCATCAAGTAACAAATTAAAGATGTTTATCAACACATGATGAAAGTCGTGTAGTTTTAATAATTATTTAGATGATGGTTTTATCCATAACATCTTACATTTGTGCCTGCACGCAGAGCTGGGCATTTTATTGTATCAATCTGAGTGAAGTACCTTGCTCCTAGGCACACTGGCAGTGCTCCATCTGGGATATGAACTCCCCAGTTCTCCAGCTCAAAGCCCAGAGCCCTAACCAGCACTCCACGCTGCTGCCTCAGTGGTAGTGGTGATGTAATGTTGTACAGAAAAATCTGTACTTATTTCTCAAATTCGTAGTCAGGAGCTTGGCTACCTGGCTAACAATTTCCTTAATCGTAGCTCTATCCTATACCCATGTGTCTTTTACTGGAAGGGCACCATGAGGTTGATTCAGTATTTGATCATTTAAAATATGTCCTCATACAAATATTCAAATGAGCATTGCAAACAGTAAGCTTTTATCATCTGTATAGAGTACTTTGATTCACAGCTGATGAAAGTGTTAGTTAAAAATGGAATGGGTCCTAAATTTGATAAATTACAGTAAATTATTGTGTGGTAACTTCATGAAGTATTGCAGTAAAGTGCATTTTTGCAAGAAAATGATAATTAAAAGAAAATGTTTTATTTTTTAATATAATGTACTGTTAAAGAGGACTGGGGAGGTTCTGCACAAATAGAGAAAAAAAAATGTACTTTGTCAGTTTACTATGATGTGGTTTGTTGTGCTGAAATTAAAATTGCATTCTGTGTTTTGGTTGGTTGCAATGGTTTCGCATTTCTGAAAGGAATGGTTTCAGGTTACAAAAGTGGAAGTACAGTGTAGTTTGGACAGCTGCATGTGTCAGGTACAAATGCTGATTTGCGTTTTCCTGATTTGGAGTATGTTGTGATAGTGTGATTATTGTTGCTAAGGAATCTCATTAGGTACAGCCGGAACATTTGGAAGCAATATATAATATAATTTTAAAGTTACTAATGGATGGTTTTGCTAAATTTTCCACTGTGCAGTACAAGTAAATCAAGTAAAGAAAGCAGACTGACATATAGCATAATGATGATTTTCTTGCTGTCTTGTAAGTGTAGTATTAATGGAAGAACAAAATGTTTAATGAGCTGCATTAAAAAAAAAATGTCCTGTGTTCTCCATAGTCTTTCTGTTTTTGTGATATTTACCTTCAAGGTTACTAGTTGCATCAAGATTTGCATGATGGAGGAGATATGAGCTTTCCATCAAGGCAGCTCGTGTGTATAATGAGGGGCTCTCACTCAGTGTACTCTGTATCCATACTGTAAGAAACTTTAGTCCATTTCCGACACAGAACCCAAGCTGTAGGTCTACTGTGACACTTTTAAAGGAAACTGTTAAACACAGGGAGGTTGCTTCCAATTGGTGGCATGACAAATTTTTTTGTTATTGTTATGAAGGCAAAATGGGAAAATGGGGCCATATTCTTTTAAACAAATATTGCTTTCATTGGAAGGATTTCTATTGGCGTACCTCACGTACAGGCTGAAATCCTCATTGATTGTATGAGACAGTAACAGTTCCTTTGGAGACTACCTACTGTGGCTGTTCAGATGCCCAAATTGAATCCTAAACCATAATCCTATGGTGGACACCACAGCACTGTCTGAGAAGTGTGAAACCCCGAGCTCTTGGGGCAAAGTGGCAGTGTGGTCATGGTAGCATCTCAGTTGGCCATTGCAGTCCGAGCTTTTGTCCTCGTTTTGTTCACGAGACTCCTGCTTGAACAATTTCCGTTCAATTAAGAATCCATGACCTTAGGAGTTTTCAAATACAGCCAGGTTTGAAGGTTGTGTTTCATTCACAACAGATTGGCATTAACAGTGTGGCACCGCTAAGAGATTGTCCCGGACGAACCTGCAGAAACTTTGACCTTTGGAGCTCAGTAGGGGCTTATTTTGGCCTTCACATTTCGTGCATTTGGCTCAGTTTAGGGGATCTTAAAGGTGCATTAGACTGCGTTTGTTTTACATTTTGTTTATGAGATATAGCTGTTTGAAAAGCATTGGATTTTTTTTTGCACAATAATTTTCTTTCCTACGTTACAGAAATAACAGAGGTGACAACCTTCAAATAGTGAGTGTAAAATAGGAGAGGGTTTCTAGAGTCACCTCTACGACTTGGGTCTGTGACAGCAATAGCTACCTGCCAAGACTGTGAGGTACCTTACAGATCACAGAATGGAGCCTGTGGCCTAGTAGGCCTCAGTTGGAAAGATACACATTTGCTGTACAGCTGGCAGCTCTGTATGAGGCAGCAGTGTGGGCTGTTACAGAGCTGGAAAGGAGACAAGCATGAAACCTCTTCCCTCCACCAGTTCCCTCTCTCTTTTTTAATTCCTGTACTGCTGGCTGCCTCTCAGTTTTATGACAAAAACCCCAATCAAGCAACCTTTAATCTGCCGGCGATTACCAGTGGTGTAAAAAGGGAAACATAATGAGGAAAAATGCCTTGTTTTGTTGCCTTCAAAAGCCGACAAATTGGAGTTAACGTGACAGGAAGTGGCTTAATAATTAGATTATTTATTTATTCCTGACACATATCCCCATGTTGTGGGTCTCCGGAGGCCCTGTGGATGGTACGGTTTTCAAGCTGCCATTACTCCGCTGTCTTCTGTGAACAAAGAAGGCACTGTCTATCAGTCAATTAAATGCACTTCTTAAGCAGTGGCTGCAGATTCCTCAACGGATCGTGCCCAGGGATGTTGGGGTTGATGATTCCGCGCTCTGTACTGTACATCACACTCTTGAATGCAGTCCCTTTAGAAAAGGAATAAAGTCATGCATTAAAATATCACTTGTTGATTTGATTGCTAATGAAAAGCCATTGAAATGTTTGTCTACTTGTGCCGTGAAAAAAATATGTTGGGGCTACTTGTTTGCACATCACAAGCCTTTCCTGGCTTCACTTAATTAGGAATTGTTGAAAGGGGTATAACTTTAAGTGTCTTTAAGTGACATCAACAAGCCGGGTGCTGAATGCATTTCTCTCTATGGCTTTTACCTCCATCTTAAAAGAAGGATTTCCAGCCTGGTTCTCATTTTTGCTTTTTCGTTGGCAAACTGAAGTGAAATACAGATGTGAAGAAACTGAAATCATGTAGTACTCATCTCAATGAAGAAACCCATGTCAGAATGACGATCACCTTATCTGTGTTACAGTGAAGTAATGCTTACTGTGAAGCTGGTACAGTTGCTATCTAAGAAAGGTGTCTGTATTTCAGTGTTTAAACGAATAATGTTCACTGTGAATCCTGCTGTTGCCGCCTGAGAAATTTGTATTTCAGTGTTTAAAAAAAATGCGCAAAGTACCCCATACATGGTAAAGAAGCTATAGAAAATGACAGTCATTGTGCTTTATTTTTCCCAGATCCAAACTAGGTGATAGCTTGAATCATTGCATTCTGTTCTTAAACATTTAAATTATTGGAGTAAATGACTGTGGTGGCACGATGGTTGCTGCCACATAGGGGTCCTGGGTCTATTCCTGGGGTGTTGTCTGTGTGGAGTTTGCATGTTCTCCCCATGTCTGTGTGGGTTTCCTCCAGGTGCTACGGTTTCCTCCCACAGTCCAAAGACATACTGGTGGGTTAATTGGTTTCTGGGAAAACTGGCCCTGGTGTGTGTCTGTGTGTGCCCTGTGATGGACTGGCATCCCGTCCAGAGTTTAGCCTGCCTTGTGCACGTTGCTTGCAGGGATAGACTCCAGCTGCCCTGCAACACTGAATTGGAAGAAGCCGTTAGAACATTGATGGATGGAGTAAATGACCTCAGCAATTAGTGAGACAATACCTTGAGCCTCATGAAGTAGTGACCACTGATTGTTTTACAGAAATAACATGAAAAATTATCAACAAACAGAGCTTTGTGATTTAGCATATATCATAATCAAATATGAGCTCCATGCTACCCATTAATGGGTGATTAGTACACTTCAGCATCAGTTAAGGCTGACTTACCTCCTGCCCAGTCAAGTATGTTCTAGTTAATATCCAATTATGCGCACCTTTGTGCTCATTACAACTTAATTTTAAGAATACGATGTCCGTGAGGGCAATGAAAAGCACAGAAGGATTAACTTGTTAAAGCCTTGTACATTGTTTTTGTAGGTAGTATATTGCCATACCCTGTTCGTTTCTATGTGAAGTGAAACAAAAGATTAGGAAAAATTGCTCATTTTGCTAAGAATCATTTCCTTTAAAATGTAGCCATCCGGCTCCATACTTCAAGGATAATTGCTTCTGATAGTTCTTATTTGTGGCAGAAAGAAAACATTCAGATCTGCAATCTCCCACTATTCCATCGTTGCCAATGTTATTATATGTGTTGTCTATCTTTCTCTGTGGTTGTTTTTTGTTTAGATTTGCTGTTATATTAGATTAAGAAGAAAATACCTTGTGAACAGATTTCATGGACTTGCATGGACATGTGGAAATACAGCTGCGTTGCACATGATTGAGTTTGTAATACTTTTTATAAGGTGGCTTTTTGTAAAATTTGTTGTCAGAAATTCCCACACCTACAAAGGTTAGCTTTCAGAAGACTTTTTAGTGCACTTTTTATTAGTTATTATATACCCAGAAAGAAGGAAACAGATGATACATGTGGTTCATTTGAGGACAGAATACGACTTACAGTGAAAGTCTTCCTTTCTCAGAGAGAGCACAGTAGAGTCCTTTATGTGTTGACACGTATTGATGTCTTTATAGCATTTTTTCTTGATATACTTAAATTAAAAGTGCAATTATCTTCTTGTAATTAATCTCAAGTGTAACTACTTCCAAAGTAAGATTAAATATTTCAATCCAATAAGTCTGCGTTCCTGTAACCAGAAATAGAATTGAATTCAACATTGCTCCTGTTTCTAAGATAAGAAGGTAGTCTAGGATTACTGCTGTCTGCTTTTAGTCCACTGGTTAACAGAGGTGAAAAACTGCTTGCAACACCACTTTGCATGGTCAGTTTTTGGAAGCATGTTAGTCTGTAAGTGATATAATTGTGCTAGCTGGTAATACCACCACTGCATGTGGTTTTCCATTGAGTACTCTGTCCTACCCATCACATGACACAGTATCAACCAAAAAATGTTAGTGTTTTGTATGAAAAGCACTTTTAGATTCTGTAGTCATAGGTCAAGGAGACCAACGTCTTTCCATTTGTCTGAGACCTTTAATGTTCATATCCTTGGAGGAGTGTGCATGTGTGTGTATTAATTATAATTCTTATAAAATGCCTTTAGTAGATGAGCTCCTACTGAACCTGAGCATTATTCACTCCTTTCACTCCTTCTTAAGCATCATAAAGGCACTGAGCTTCTGATCCAAGTCAACAGAGCATACCCAGCCTTTTTCACTCTTCAGGTTGCTAAGCACTCAAACACAGGGGATGCTGTGCAAATACTCTGAACTGACTTAAAAAGGTCAAAGCTGCAGCCCATAACTGTGGTACAAAGCTGCCGCTGCTTGACCAGGACACAGAACATAACAAATACACATTAGAGAGGTACCAGGAAGTGAGCTGTCTACAAGATAAGAAAAACTATTAAGAGTTCTTACATTTTATTCTAATTAAAGGTGTTCCAAAAACTAAAAGTAATGCTTTTTAAAAAGGAAACTGGATAGTCCTGAATCATCCCTGTGTCTCATATTGTTTAGCCACCCAGAGCATCAGTGTTATGAGTGATGTATGAGCTATATTAGTACTTTGTGTTGTTTTTTGCTAGGAGTGTATGTATGGAAGAGAGTATGTATTGAACCGATAGGACATTTTATTCTGGGAATAAAATATGAAAAACATTTTACTGCTGATATTATGATCACATTCAGCAACAGTGCTGGAGTGTCTCTTATTCTTTAAGATGACAGCAATGCAGACTGTACCCTTAACAAAGTTACAGAGTTAGTGTCTGCCAGAGCAAGACCAAGTGAACACATTTAATTCCGTCAAAAGATAAGGCAACACCACAGCCAAGCTATTGTTTACCAGAAGCAATAATCTATTGAAAACAAGATTTTGAACTTTTTTAATGTTTCGAAGTATCTTAAGCACAACCACTGTAGTCAGAATTCTATATGAGGTCATCCTTCTCATTCAGGAGACTTTTGCATGATGAGTGTGTTCAATAAGGATATTTTTTATCTCTTTTTTGTCTCTTTATTTGACAGTATAGATGATGAAGGGAATGAGTCAGATTTTCACAAGTGAAGACCTCTCCATTGTTGAAAGGACGATTCTCCATCCTGTGTTAAAATTACAAATAAGCCAGAACCTCTTCTAGTTCTCTTTGTCTGGATAATTTATTTTGCAATTTAAATGTCTAGCAAAGGGCATTTCCAGCAAGAACTATTGATGTTAAACAGGGGCTTTTCTCTTTTCAAAATATCAGTGTTTGATTGCTAGAGTTTCCATAGTGGAAGTTACCACATTGTTTGATAGTTTGCCACACTTCTGTGTGATTTATTATGAATTCTGTGTTGTCTGGTGCGCACGCCATCTTGTAGCCTGTTGTTATTACCAGAACCTGCTTCTGTTGAGGATTTGATAGTAAAGTGTATTTTACAGCTCAGGTGTTGCACTTCTATTATCACAAACAATTGAAAATGAACCCTTTTTAACAGAGTAGCAGCCAGGCAGGAAGCTTGAATAATGTGCTCCCTCTATCATTTTATCTGTCCTCACTTTATCAATATAACTATGTCTGGCAACACAGTCATCACTACTCCAGGAGATGACATACAATCAATTTCTTTAAATTACAGTGTGTTCGTTTCATCTTCGGTAACCTGAAGACCTGTTCAGGCTTTGATTCCTTACAATTTTTAGATTGCAGATTCTGGGAAATGAGATCCATTTTAATTTGAACAAGTAATGCCTCACAGACTGCTTGTGATACTGGTAGCAGAAATTAATTAAAAGAAACTTTCAGGTTTAATACTGAAACTACTCCTCGTTGCGCTACAGTGTACAATTACTGTATTTTTTTGTAATGTGTTGGTTAGAAACATAGATTTCTATCACACGGAATTGCATGTTGTCAAGGAAGGATATTATTGTCTCTGGTATTTATTGGTTATTAATCTCAGTGGGACACTGCATTAAATTTTTTGGTGTTAATGTTAAAGTTACAGTTACATAATTTCTGGTATAAGACAGGTAGGTACAACACGAATATACATATCATAGCTGAGTTTTTTTTAACCACAAAAGGAAGCAAAATAAAATCTTACAATCATTTTAAAGAATAAGGAATTGAAAGATGAATAATTAAGGACATGAAGGAGTATGCAAAATTGTATTTTATTTGCGCAGGTATTAGCATGCAATTTGGCATGCCTAGCTCTCTTTGCATTTTCCATTCCAACCCGTTGTGTAATTCTTCAATATATTCATCAAAACACTATGTGGGGATGACAGACATGGGCGAAAACATGCCTTCAAAAGCTTGAACATCAAAGAAGTAATCATAATTTGAACAGTGCTAGACTTCATTATCCTCCTGTGTCCCAGGCAGCAAGCCAGACGTACTGGCCATGGCAAGGTCAGTAGTGAAATAAAACAAGTTACTTTGTGTAGCGATGTGGTGGAGATGCAGGACCATCTGTCAGCCCTGTCCTGCAATCGTTACAAATACAGATACGTGCAGGGACAGGGTGAGCAGACTCTGAAGTCAACAGAAAACATGGGGAAACTTGCTCCTACTGGATGCAAAAATATTCCAGACCATGCTGTGTTTAGTAGTATTTGCTGTAGGTTGCAGAATATTTTTTGCATCCAGAATGGTTATTTTAAGTTTTAATTTTATGGCACAAAAGAGTCTGATTTGAATTCCCTGGGACTTTAGTTCTTCATTTTAAGCCTTTAGACAGTCTTGATGTGATCTTGACTTTTGTTTATTAAATGGCCTGTTCACTTTAATGGAGACAGGAGCAATTTTTCTGGAACCTTGTGCTTTCTGCCATTTACATGATTGCAAAATTGACAATAATGTAAACAATTAAAATCAGTATAACAAACATGAAAGTGATAAACAACCCCATTCATTTCCCAGCACATTCTAATATGTTTTCCTTTGAGCAGTAATGTAGCCTTTTTTGAACTGGAAGAAACTGTTTTATAGTTTATATGCAAAAAACTACAAAGCTACACGAGACCTATGTTGAGCTTCAAAAGATCTTTTTATTCACTTTTGTTGAGATGCTTTGATATCATTGCGTAGATGTTTGTTACTGTGCATGGTGTTTTCCAAAGATGTGTCATTTTAAATGCTTTCAGCATTCTGCAAATAATGATAAAAACTGCTTCAGGGAGCATACTGTTTTAATTCCTTTTTCTCAAAGACGAAAGCAGTGGTTTTTCTTCTCAACAAGGGCTGCACTGTATCTGGTGTTTGTCAATATGGTTGCGTGTTTTGTTGCATTTTCTCGCTCTCCCCATGTCATGATATTTTTCAGAACTTGTGAGTAGTAGGCAAGCCACATGATTGCAGGCATCTTCTTTGTTAAAAATGGAGCTATATGATTGTTTATTGTATTATTTATTATTGTATTAAATTTATTGTGATCGGACAGAAGACACAACACGTCTTCATCAGCCTGTATGTGTGCTGTGCTGTTGCTGACACACAGATTTCCCCACGTTAGCAACAGCTAAGAACTGAACAGGATGTCATAGCAGAAACACATACGTGTTACATACATGACATATCATAGCAAAGGTAGCTTCTGCAGAACATACCCAGAACCTCCAAGGTTTGTGAAGCTCAAAATTTGTGACCAGCAGCCACAACTTTGCAATCGTATGTAGTTGCAAAAATGAACAAAACAAATACATGTATTTAGGATAAAATTAAATGTGCAAAGCATGGTATGAGATCTGCAGTTTCCCATTTTTTTTTTCTATTTTGGGTTAGAAACACAGCCCGTATTTTGTACTTTCCTTTGAAGTAAGTCAATACCTTGTTCATTATTTAACCTAACTGGCCCATTTTCGTTCATGCTCACTCGCTATGAATGTGCGTATTGATGTGATGTTCTGTGTACAGCTCGAGTGCGTTGGAAGGCAAGAGCACCAAAGTACAGTAGCTGTACCAGATTGTGAACAAAAAAAGAGCTCGGCACATTGTGAAAATATATCTATGTGTGTGTTTGTCTGATGCACCAAGGAATTTGCCATCATTTTAAATTGTAGACTTTATTACTGGTGTTTCTATCTACCTTCTGTTTACCCTCAGCATCTGAACAGTGATCTTATTTAGAGGCTTCTCTGTGAGACCTTTAGTGTACCCTCTGGCCTGAATGCTGGAAACCTCTGGAATGTTCTAAACCTCTAATAGGTTACAGGTGCTGCAGGCATCTGTCCAGCATTCCCTTCTTCCAGCATGATACTGCACTCTGCTTCAAGGCGAAGCAGATTAATTTTCCCTTAAAAAGGAGGGTGTGTAAATCTGAAACAGGTATGTATCATTAATGTAAAAATTATTAGTTTAACCCCGGTTTCTTGCTACAGATTGAGCAGCAGCTATTGTGGGTTTTTTTTTGTAGTTGTTGTTTGAGGGAGGTGAGGCAGCATTGCATTTTTTAGTTTTCTGTCTGATAATTCAAAAATACATCCATGTTAAATATTACTCTTTTTAAAGTTTCTTATTCATGTTAATGCATATTAATTAAAATAAAACTTAATGTCTTTGAAAGCGAGAGATATTAACGTGTGGTTTTTCTTTTTGGCTCATTATTGTTGTCAATTGTATTCAAGACACAAAGAAGTCGGGGGTTCAGATGGTACCTCAGCATTATACCACTGTATGAAAGGGTTTAAGGAAAATGCCATCGAGTCAGTCTTCAACACAAAATCAAATCATATACCACAGTTTGATCCATTAACAATCTTAATTGTCTCTTCCTCAAACTCTCAGGAAATAAAATATTTTTATAAATAAAATAAAGCATCAGTATGGAGATTACCATGGTGAATGTTCTGGTGTTTACCTTCAGGAATTTTCTGGTGTTATTTTTTTTTTATATAGAATTAAACAAAACAAACAAAAGTAAGATTACCAAGCCTCCTCAATTAGGATTTACAAAGCTCTTCATTTGAAATATAAAGTTAAACTTTCGAAGGTTAGTGCTACAGAAAATTAAGTGTTTTTCAATAATACTAATTTGGACACTATCATCATCAATATCAATAATGTAAAATGTACAAAATGAAGATGTTGTTGCCAGCTGTGTACAAATGCATCATTACCCAGGACTCAAATGTGTAACTATGGTGAATCATGTTTTCCTTTTACTGTTAGCTTTTTTGCGTGAAACTGTCACAGATTCATTTTTTGTAAAATGTAACACATTTATTGTATCATGTTTTCTAAAGAGATTATTTTGTGTAATTGTCCATTAGATGACAAATTACTGAAAAAGTTTAAGCCAGAAAAGGGTTTTCTGTGCTTAGTAATATTCTGACGTTTGACTCCCTGAGAAAATTGTAAGGCATGATGTACAGTAATGTTGGCCAGAGCTTCACAAGGCATTGTGGTCTAAAAGCAAAATTAATTTTAAGGCCATTGCACATTTTACCTTTTTTAATTTATATTTTACTGCATTGCAAAGCATTTTGAGCACAAGGGCCATGATTCTCATTAATGTTGTACAGTTGTGCTTTGAAATTTAAACCTTAAGCAACTTTTTTATTGATGAATCTTTAATGTTCATAATTACTAATTAAAATAAGCCCAACTTCGTAAGAGACTTTTAATGTAGTCCCCCTTCAATTGGGAGCAGAGGGGACTGCTGATCATTAGCTTGAATAATGCACTGCAGATCACACAAGAGCAAAAAATAATGGTGTATGATATCTGTGTTATGACAGTTAGTGTTATTAAGTGAGGCAGCGGTTTATATAAAGTAATGCGACGGAACTCGGAACAAAATAGTGCTGTGGTCCGGTTAAAAAATAAGAAAATACAAAATTTAAAGGTGGTGAGGTCATTGTTAAAACCCTGAAGACGTGCCTTGGAATTTTTCAGATCGATCTTTCATTTTATGCTGATTGTTGTTTCAGACTTACTCTTGGAAGCGCTTTGTTCTTGTAACACAGTTATTTTGTTTACTTGTGCAGTACCTAGAATGCCGTCTCAGTTACGCCCCCCGAACTTGCCCACTTTGGGCAAGGTGCTTATGCCGTGATGATTATCATCAAGAAATATTAATGTGTTCAGCATTTGTAACCCGAAAACTCATTATGGCTTAAGCTGTGCATCATCTGCGGGGAGGAGTGCTTGCCAGAACAGACTCTTCACAGGGGTCGCCTCCTGCCTGGCCGGTGCAGCCAGAGGCCTGCCTCAGGTCAGCCCGGCTACTTCTCAAAGTTCACATTAGGCAGTTTTTAAATTGCTGCCTTCTGTCTCCTCCATCCTTGGGTCTGAGCTGCTGCAGCTGTGTCCACCACACTGTGCTAACAAAGCAGCATACGCCTGATATGGTGCCACGGCGTTATCGTGATAGCAAACAAATACGCTGGGTTTGTGTTAAAGAGTTCCACAACTCTCAGTGCGCAAACCCACTGTACGTTAAATCAGATTCTATAGTTTTTGGCAGTTCAACGATCCTCTTAATTTTTTTTCCCAAGGATTCGCAAGTATTTTGACTATTTAATCCTGACCCAGTTTTCTTCAACACTGGCGGAGATTCTTAATTCTCCTGGTAAATTCTTAATTCCAGTGTAAAAATGAAATGAAAAATAGAGAGCTCTTTTAAAAAATCAAAGATCTAATTTTAGGGCACAGTGACAATGTGCTGCAATTTCTTGTTTCGTTGACTTAAATGTAGAATCTTTGGCAAACGATGCAGCTTCTGTTTGAACAGTAAAAGTACAAATGAGCTGATATTTTGACAATAGCTTTAATCTGTATACCCTTTCAGTAAATTTCCATTCGGGGCGTTTTTCAGTGTTGACAAATTCATGTAATTAACAAAAGAATCTCTTCATCTTTTATTAATGGAGAGCAGAAGAAAAAAAATGTACTGTTTCTCTCTTAAACAGAGCAGAGCCTTGCTCTGTAAATTACAATATTGACATTAGGCATTCGCAGGCAGTTTAACTTTGATGTGTCGCACAGTGGAGGTACAGTAGTTTTCTTGCTTGATTTTAAATAGAAACTTGTGTATTTTGCTGAGGCATAATAAGCACTGGTCCACAAGCTGGAGTCCCTCCAGATGTCTGAGGTGTTCACTATGTACATGGTAGAACATTTATCTGAGATAAAGGCTGGGAAAACACTTAAAAAACAGTTAGCTTTTTCCATGTTTCATGCATAAGTGTGATCTACAAAATACAAACACTGGGCTCACACATTTTGAAGTACATTAAACCAAGTATCAGTGGAGGTGGTGCATAACGGAAAGACAGTAAATCAGTGTTTTCCTTAATATATCATAATCTGTGCACAATACTTTATGTATCTATGTACACTGTCTGTATCATAAAATCCTATGAGGACTGAGTATTTTCAGTATGTTATTATTAGTTACATGATCTTAGGTTAAAAAGATCAGAATTAAGTTGGATGTGCTCAAAAACGTACAACTGAATCACTGTAGGTGCAGAGTAGATATTAACAAACAAATATTCAAACAAATATAACAAACAGATATTCAGTAGAAATAAGACTTAATCACAAGCTAAAAGCTGAATAAGGATGAATGATTCCAAGGAATTGTCAACATCCATTTTAGGTGCTAAAGTGTTATTTTGTATGAATTTATTTTAATAAAAGCTATAAATAAGACGAGGCCATTCAGCCCATCAAGCCTATTATATGCTTGTTTTTTTTCCAGTAACCAATTGATCTAAGGATCTTACCCTGTCATTTCTTGAAAGAAGCCAGGGTCCCAGCTTTAACGATTTGACTGTGCAGCCTGTCCTATAATTGTGCAAACTTTTCTATTGTGAAGGGCCTCCTGTTTTTAGTATTTTTCACTTTCACATAGTTTCCACTTGTCTCCTATGGTTCTTATTTCACTGTTGATTTAAAGGAACTTTGTTGAATTGAGTATAAGGGGTTTTGAATTCTTGATTCGTATCTCCTCCACGTCTTGTCTGTTCAGCTCTAAAACGGCTGGATTGTTTTAGCCTGTCTGTGTACAGTATTCCTTTGAACCCAAGAATAAATCTGGTTGCTCTTCTCTCAACTGAGTTGATAGCAGCAAAATCTTTCTTATCGATAAACATTGTACATACAGTAGTTTTAAATGAGGTCTTACTGTCTGGTTGTCCAGGTTTAACATTCTGTTTGCCTCTTGTTTCACTTCCCATTCTTGCCTGGAGACTGAAAATGATGCGTTAACTACATTTCTTTCATGAGTAGCCTCTTCAAGATCGCCGTTTCCCACTTTCTGTTTGTAATTTTTGCTTTTAATACCTGCTTGCTGACACTACATGACATTTTCCAGGTATCTCCCCTGTCCTGAATTTGCTGTACATTTTCCAATCTTTTTCTGCAGATTCTCCAGTATTTGCTAGTGATACTCTCCTAGTAAAACTCATCCTAATTCGTCATCTGCACGCTTAATGAGCTTGTTCGATTTTTGGAATGCAGATCATTGATATAAATTAGAAAGAACAGTGTTGTACATATATCCAAAATACGTGGTCCGGATTTCCACTTGGAGACCACTTCTGTCAATCAACAAGTACTAATTATTAGTCGAATATAATGTCAACATTAAGTAGGTGCAATGTCTCACTGTATAACGTGTTTGCACTTTCATTTCATTCTCCAAGAGGAGTGTAACGTACTGAGCAAGCAAGCAGTTTGTCACCTGTTCTGGAGGAAGTATGTTGTGAATGTGCAGCTTGCACTGTATGTGTTTTGTAGAGCAACTGTTATTACAGTTGTTTTTTGGAAAATTATAGGGAGATAAAGGAGGCCGACGTTGCACAAATCAGAAGGAGAAAACAGCAGCAATAATGAATATATATACACTGTAGTTTATATACTTTTTAACGTACTTTGATATACGTTTTTGGCTCATCTAAGGTCGAATAATCAAAATGGTGCAATTTCTATAGTCAAATCTATACAGTCTAGAGGTGCAAAAAGAGAAGTTCTGAGAGCAAATCGTAGTGACATCTGCTGGCAAAGTCTCAGAAATTAATACTTTTATCGTCCCCCTTTTGAAGAGTATTCTTCCACTGACTTCTTTTCTCAGGGGTCCCAGTGTTATCTGGAGTTGTAGAAGTAAAAATAGCAAAAGTATTTGAAGTCTCCAAAAGTCTTTTATTTAAGAATTCAATTAAATTGATGCAATCAATGCAAAACCTGCCATTGTCTCACTCAAGACATCAAGCATGACAAAATCATGTGATCAATTTGAGATATTTTCACATAAAATATTTATTGTATTTAACAAAAAATGTTCAAATAGTGAAAGGCATTATAAATGGTACAAAGGAGTATTGGGACTAATACCATTTATTGTGGTTTTAAAGTCTCTTAATATGGAACAGTTTCTTTTAATTTTTAATTCTGCATACAAGAGTTGAAACACTAATTAATATTGTACACAAACTGTGCCTTGATCAAATCCTTAAAAACAGCCTATGAACGGTATAGTGTATATTTCATAC